>NC_134710.1:307824175-308001675 GCF_043290135.1 Rhipicephalus microplus | reverse complement strand
GAAATGGTTTCTGTTCACATGGACAGTTCTTTTTTCTTGCCTTTCTTTCTTTTCTATCCTTTTAATTATTCTTGTCCCCTCCAAGTGTAGGGTAGCCAACCAAGTTAATGCTTAGTTAACCTGCCTGCGTGCCTATCAGCATCGTTTTTTTTTCTCTCGACGCCGCACCTGGCACTTCAGCTGTTCAATTGACTGAGCGGTATGCACTCTATAGCGAGGAAAACGCATTCACAAGGATGTGAAATACGAACGAGACACTATAGGAGACACCGTAAGCGACCGTTGCTTGAAAGCAAACTAAGAAAAAATAATGGACTAATTGCCTGTTTATATATGGAATCTTGACGCAGGGCAGCCAATGGTGGTGAAATACAAACAAAGACGCATGCACATCAAACGCAGAATAAAACACAACATGAACAGACCGCACCCGTCACCCCACTGACACTTCAGCCGTCCGGTATATATAAACACGACTTTTTGACCTGCCGTGTAGTGCTGGTAGGAGAGCTGTTTTCGGCATTGACGAACAATAACGGCTAATTGGCAGCGTAAACATAAGGTGGACTGCAAGTCTCCGCGGGTCGCACCGACCTTTCATTATAAACCGTGCCGATCTCACCTTTTTGGTTATCCATTAATTAGCTGGCACACCGGCCTATCGTCCCGCTGCGGTGGTCTAGTGGCTAGTGGCCGCCGCAGGTCTAGGTCTAGTGGCCGCCGTCGAATCCCGGCTGCGGCGCCTGCATTTCCGATGGAGGCGGAAATGTTGTAGGCCCGTGTGCCCAGATTTGGGTGCACGTTAAAGAACCCCAGGTGGTCTAAATTTCCGAAGCCCTACACTACGGCGTCTCTCATAATCATATCGTGGTTTTGGGACGTTAAACCCCACATATCAACTTATCAATCAACACCGGCCTGTCGGCCTCACCAGTGTTAACACTGCTGATGCACAAGTCCACAAAATATGTCTATGCAGACACAAACCACGGCAGCTCAATCATTAATGAGCGGTGGTGCACAAACACAGTAGCACCACGTATTCATTACAACGGGCGTGGAAGAGCGGTGCCCCGCCTGTACAATCGAGGAGAACGGCTATGCGATGAAAGACACCTGGCGATCACATAATACATCTCCTGTTTGAAGTTAGTCGTCTTTTTAGACACAAATGAATACGTGTTCACTATCCCCAGAGTCTTACGGGGTGATGTATGTACTTCTAACGAAACTGCTACCTCTGTCGATGAGCGATGCACGATGTCTAATAAATAAGCTGAGCCGTCAACTGTCAAGAGAAACCTGGTTCGAAAATGGTGCGCAAAACTCTCTGTTATAAAACATTGATCCAGGTATAGAATTTAATATTCCGTTAAAGGTTAGCCGATCGGTAGAAACAGTCATTCATAGGCTTCGACTTGTTACAGCTTACACGAAGGCCTTCCTGTATAGAATAAGGAAAGCTAGCAGTCCTATCTGCTCATGTGGAAAAGCTTAAAAAGATGAACAGCACTTTCTTCTACATTGTAAAAATTATGACGTACAACGAAAGAACCTTTTACAAACACTAAATTCTTTGAATCACCTACCTCCAGCAATTGCAAAAATTTTGGGTCCGGCCATGGCCAAAAGGAAAGCTACAAACCACTGCAGCGCGTGTAGTCGTTTAATTTTTGAAGGAATCAGAAATAGCTCAAGAGTACTAAACGAAAAAAATGTAGTATCGCCACTCTTAACTGGTATTTTTCGAAAACTATTTTCGTGTTTCACTACAATATTTTTGGTAAAACCTTTACGAAAACAGTTCAGTACTTAAGCGACAAGATCACCGTAGACATTTTACTGAAATTTCTTGTTTTGTGTGAACACTTACATTGGTGTGGTTACCTGTGTTTATACAAACTCTGTGTGGTGTGGACACATTTCCATGTAGTGTGGACACATTGCTGTGTGGTGTGGACACTCAGGGTTGAAAAGCGTGGACTCAATGCGTAAGCGTTGTGCTATGTACACATGTATAGCCTTGTTTTTGCTACAAAATATGCGATGTCGACTATTGTGCAAGAGAAGTAGCCGGCGCCACGCATTGGCACCAACCTCTCCTTACGTACATTTATTAAAGAAAAAAAGAGACGGACCACCGTCCGGATTGTCCCCATGCTCACCGACAGCCGCTTGTTGGTTCCGTCTGCCTCGTATCGGCTCTCGCCTTTGCGCTAGATGTTTGACAACAGTTGGTACATAGGGTAGACAATTCGGGCTGCACTTTACTTCAGCAGACATCGTCTTCTGTGGACAAAATATATGTGATGCTTCCTTTGCCTGCCCCGGTGACGCACTCACAGTGGCACCTGGCCGGCTTGGTGCCAACGACATAGTGAAGCGTTTTGCTTATCGCTTCTCCAGAAAGCAACCAGGGACGATAACACCAGCTTGATTTTGTTACCGCTGGCAGCTCTGCAGGATTCGGCACGGAAGCGAGATGTTCGTGATGTACAGGTTCGGATGCTCGCGCTCGGAAGCACACGGTTGCTCGATGATGTAGAAACACGCCAGATAAATCAGCTCAACCAGACACATAGATCCCGAACTTCTTACAGGCTCCGTCTCCAGGGCCACCGCAGAGCAAAAGCCAATGATTTGCAAAACTATGAAGGACAATATTCCACACCAGGTTTTTGTTTTTTTTCTTCTTTTTTTGAGCAGGTTCTTTTTTTGTTCACAGAATGCTTTGCTCGCTTGTTGTTCTTATGCTACTTCCAGTTCCAGTGAAAGTAGGTTGACTTAAGGTCAGCCATGGTGCGGGAAGATGCCGTATCAAGATTTAAAAAAAAATTATCTGTGGTCCTCGCATACCTTCACGATTCACTGAGAGCGTCACTCGATGAGGGGGAGGTATAGGGCAAAGGCCGCCGAAGCAGCTGGAGCTTGCAGTGACGTGGTAAAAAACCCTAAAATGGAGGTTAAAAATCACGTGATGGAAAACTCCCCACGAGGTCAAGTATGAAGACTAGGCTAATATATGTACTACGCATAATACTGATGCTTGCTGAAGTGCCATGTGTAACATCCATGCTATATTCAGTAATACGTGCTGTTAAAGGGTGACGAATACATATGACTGGTGCAAATATCACGACATACGTGTCATGTAAGAACATGACTACATGCCACGTTCATGAGGTGCGCGCGGTCGTTTCACTAGCTTCAGCTGTGCCTAATTTGGTATTACGTGACGTGAATGGATGACGATAGTGTATGACTGCTGCAAACATGATAATCATTACATGTGTGTGACGTAAGAACATCACTACATTCCATGCTCTTGATGCGCTCGCGGTTGTTTCGCTAGCGTCACATATACCAATTTTGGTACTACGTCACGTGAATGGATGTCTCAGGTAAATGACTGGTACAAACAGGACAATCATGATATGCATATCATGTAAGAATGTGACTACGCGCCCCGCTCATGATGCGCTCGCGGATGTATTGCTAGCGTCACATATACCAAACTTGGTGTTACGTGACGTGAATGAATGACGAAGGTTTGTGACTGGTGCAAACATGATAATAACTACATGTGTGTTATGCAAGAACATCACTACATGCCACGCTCATGATGCCCTTGATGGCGGTCCTTTCGCTAGGTCCACATATACCAAATTTGGTAATATGTGACGTGAATGAACGACCAGCACAATGGCCAGGTGCAAACACCATAATCATCATGTGTACGCCGTGTACGGCATACTTTACGTCTGCCTCGTAACGTTGTGCTGATATTAATGTGATAATTTTAATCTTCTTCATTCGTGCTTTGCATATCATTGATTACCACTGTACGCTGAACCTACCATGTCTTGGGGTGTTCGGTTAACGCAGAGCTTTGACTTTGTCTTTGGACTACAACCAAAGTTAGATGTCACACCAAAAGAGCTGTGCCTGCTTTCGTGGGGTGTTTTGAGGCACCGATACATGAGTTCCGACGACTGCATCTTATTCACAGGGAGTGGTAATCTTTAACGGCATCCAGTGGCTACAGTGTTTGAGTTCTTCGAAGGTCGCCAAGTCTCTTTGGTAGTCTCTAAAATTATCCTATTGTCATTTCAGATTCCCGTGACAGGCGCTTCGGGTAGGGGTGTACCCCATGGGCGATGATCACAGGCTGAGTAAAGCCGTAACACCGATCAATCACCGAACACCGTTCAGTACTAAAAGTAATGCTTTTGTTGTCTCACGAAGAGTGCAACTTTGACTACTGTTCCTAATAAATATTGATTTTGCAAAAAAACATGTTTCTTTTTTTATTGCAATAGCAATTATATAGACACTCTCGGCTGGTCGGCTAGATTTTGCTGTCGGCGTCAGCGTCACCGTCACCGTATATGTATATATATATATATATATATATATATATATATATATATATATATATATATATATATATATATAAGAAAGAAAAAAAACAGTAAAAAACTTCGATGTGCGGAATCGAACGTGGGACCTCGGCGTCGTGAAAGCGAGGCGTTAACAACAGAGCCACCCCGGAGCACGTCCTTTACTGTTCGGACGGTGAGCTATTGATATCTACCACTTACCGCTGCACACGAGCATCTCGTGGGAACTGTGTTTTCAGAATAACCAGCAAGATGGCGCAATGAGCGTGCATCGCGACATCGCTATCGGTGGCGCGCGGTCTAATCTCCAACGCATACTTTTCCCCGCTTAGAAAAAGAGAGTGACGCTCGCTCGTGCGCCCCTATCTAGCGGTGGGAAGAAGGGGAGGATCGTACGTCTTGGCTCGCCTCGGGCTTTACCTAGAACAATTCTGCTGTAGTTACCGGGCGCACAAAGGTCACTGCAATCATTGCAGTCTCCGTTTGCGAAAAGCGCGCGCTTTTCAGGCACAGTGAAGTAACAACTGAGACGCTTATTCCCGTGCATTCGTACGTGTGAGTACGTTTCGTGCGTCAGTTGTGCGTGAGCAACGCGGGGCATCTTTCGATCTGTATGCTATTCTGCGCGCGACCTCGCGATTTATTGCTATCGCGTTCACTGCTTCGCTTTTGCGGCAAAGCTGTGACTTTATTTTGCTTTTTTTTGCAACTTCCCTACTCCATACATGTTTTGTCGGAGTAGGCAGGGTCTGCATGGGCTTTTTGCGAAGGAAGCCTTCTCGCTGTTACCCCCTCTGATAACTGAAAAATTTTTAACTTTTTAGGTTCGCCAGCTCTTTTTATTTTCAGTTTTGTTTTGATTTTGCGGTAGTGTGCTCACAACAACGTATCATTGTTAGTATTGGAGAAACAATCATTCTGACAATACTGCGTGTATGGATTTCAACTTTCGCCTAGTTTACGCAGCACCCGCTCCATGAACGTTTTTTTTATTCTCTGTTTTGTGGCGTGGCTGCAGAACAAAAATCAAAAGACACTCTTGTAGATCAAGAACACGTGCGTACGGACACTAGCTGTTCTGACCGAGGTGTTGGGTGAGAACGTTGGCCAAACGTTCATCACTGGCAACACCGCATTCGTTAATGAAGCCTAAGCTGCAATCGGAATCTCCAAACTGAAACCATAGGTACTATACGACCGGTCGCACGTGTAAGGTGATAACCGATAAATCGATGTTAAGAAGTTTTGTTTGTTCACTTGTGTGTGTTTGTGTGTGTTTGTATGTGTGTCTGTGTTTACGGCCGAGCTGTTAAGCCTTTTGTTATGGGGTTTCGCGTCGACGAAAAATGAACTGGCACGTGCTCTCGTCGTACTCTTCTTCATTTTCTGCCTCGTTCCCTGAACACGTGTGCCGATTTTTTCCGGCCTTGGGGTGCATTAACATTTATAACGTGTAAATATATCTTCCGTGAGGAAGAAATAACGAGTAAATACAGTGAGAAAGAGAGAGGATGGAGAGAGAAAGAGCAAGCGAGAAATAAAAACGAAAGGGGTAAAGAGGCATAATGCGACAAAAAGATAGAAAGAGCCAGAAAAAGAAAAATATGTACCTATAGAGACGCAAGAAACAGAAATAAACATATATCATACAAAGAATATACGTACAAGAGGTGAAAATGAATGATAGACAGAAATAATGAGAAACAAAGAAGGCTTCCCACCTACGCTTGACGCCTTAATAGTGCGAAGCTGTCGAGCTATTATTACTTTTTATCCAGCCTTCTTCGTGTGAAGTGATAGAAGTTCTGATTACGAGACACTGTAGCGCAAGAAACACGCTAGTGGAACAAGAACGACTAGGACAAGCTCTGGACGTCGCTCTCGGAGCCGAGTCTCTATTCCTGATTGCGACGGTGACCTCTTGACGAGGCAAAGTTGCAACAATGCTGGCGTGTTTCTAACGTTGGGTGTGTGGGATTTATTTGTGGCTACACCAGAGGTTCTGTGTGGTGCACTTACTATAAGTAAGAGTCGTAGGAATACGCCTTCTCTCATGACCAGTGTACAATTTTGGCACAATGGGTGCGTCATTTGTCTAAAAAATAGGGCGTCCTTTTTTTCGTTTTCTACTTTTAAGAACTCGAAACGCCTGACTGCCATGTCGGTTCGTATGGCTTATATAAATTGACACTTGATATTAAGACATGAGGATGGTTACTGTGCTCCTGCCGAAGGAAGGAAAATAGAGGGAAAAGAAAGGCAAGGAGGTTAACCAGCCTATAGGCAGCCGGTTTGCTACCCTGCGCATGGGAGAGGGATGGGGGAGATGAAAGAGAGCAGAGAGGGAAGATGGAAACAGCACATTCGGCAGCACATGCACGCACACTCAGTCATAGTCCAGTCTTGTCTTTCGCGGTGTGTGACATTGCTGCTACAGTCGCTTGTTCAAGTCGGTGTCGCGTAGGAATTTCAACAGAGCTTTCGTCGCCTTCTGTCGAAATTTTCAGATGTGCAAGCGGGGAACCGTTTTAGTGTGCTGCACACGTTTACAATGAGAGCAGTTGGCGTTTTAGTTGTGGACGAGTTTATTAAGAGTGTATTCGATGAAGCTTTTTGATAAAGTTTTATAGCTACGTTGTCTCGATCCGGTTTCTGAATCGGGGACGGCTGATTAAATGGTGAATGCGGTTTTAAAACCGGACCATTTACCGGGAGCTCGTTTTTGGCTGGATAATGAGTTTATAGAATGTTCATTAAATTATCGCCGCAACTCTTTGTCAAAATATGCATACTTCGGTGCAAGACAGTTGCTGCCAATACGACTCTTCAACGCCTTCTGATATCCTACCACTGAACGCTTACAACCACTTTGAACCCCTGAGCCTCTGAAAGATGGATGCCTTCTGGAGGTTTTCGTGTTAGAAATATCGTGCCGTTCTATTAGTTTGCGCGGAATAGTGCCCTTTGATTGTCACCTCACGGCACCTCAAGGTACTAAGGAGTGCCTGTACCAGCGGGCTCCTATGGCGAATCGAGTGGTTTAGCTGACGAGGAAAATGTATAGAGCAGGCGGTGAATAAATAACAGAAAGTTGCTCGCATTTACAAAAAAGCTTCAGCAAATGAAATATGTGTGGGCACGCAAAAGGGGTGTGCGTTTACTGCGCAATAGCAATCGGTTTTTAACAGATGCTCACTCAATCTAGCTCCAGCGAGCTCTTTCTCACGCATGCGCGGTCCACGCGTCTGTGTATATGGCCCAATACCACGCGTTTTCATTACAACGAAGCCGGGAATTCCGCGGTGAAAACATGGTGCTTTTTGCTTGGTTGTTTAATATTTCGTGGAGTAAAAAGGCTTGTTGCCATGTAGGCTGCTCGTTGGGTTAACTGGTGCGGAGAGATTCTTGCGATCAAGATAGAAAAGTGAAACAGAGCACGGAATGCTGCAGCAGCAGCTGACGAGCACATGGGCCTTCCAAATAGTGCATGGTTATAATAATAGGAATAGCGATAATAGTAATAAAATTCTCTATAAATACAAGTTGCTGCTCGAGCGCGGACGCTGTAAATGCACCGCCGTGGCATAATACTCTCTTGAGAACGAATGCGTGGGAAGAGTTGGCATGGGTGAGAAAACAGATGAAAAAAATTACACCGATAATTTTGAGAAGACAAGCGTGGCAAACGGTACAGCAGAGTGAGATGGGGGGCGTACAAGGTCTGATCGTTTCCCTGCGTGTGGTCGGTGGGGCTATTTCGCGGCCGCACGCAAGCGGAAAATAAAAGGGGCGAGATTCGCAGAAAGTCGCAAGCGTTTTTACAGCCGATGCGCATTGCCTTTCGTCATGCACTGTGGGATAGATTTCCCATCTCTCCGTTAACGCGGCGGGGCGTTCACTGCCAGCGCTGCTTGTGAAAGGTCCCGTGGTTTAGTTTCTTTATACGCCGTTCACGCGATGTTCGTGGATGTAGAACGTTTGACTTCGTTACTTTTACACCACGTGCATAATCGTCGTTGTAGCGCAGGAAAAAAGAGAAAAATAAAGAAAGAAAAGATCCTTAGTACATATAGGTGATTTTGGTATTTGTTGTGTTTCTCCTGGAAATAAAACAGGGCACACGTATTCTGTGATCTAGGAAAATATTTGAGACTCGTTTTTCTTGCTACTGCACCCAATGACTGTACCTTTCTTGCGCTAAGCTTTTTTGAATTAACTAATCTTGCGAAACATTCGTGCTGCGTCCATCCAAGCAGGAAATTGTGAAAATCATGGAGGGGAAGGCGTGTAGTGGTGGAAGCAGTTTAAGGTAATTTTACTGTCTTTGCGAAGTGCCACTGTGCGTTCTCTGTTTGTGCATCATGGTAGGGTACATGTCGCTTTGAGTGCTGGTGTCATCTGGCAGTCGTAAACTCCTTGGGAACGAGAGGTGGTATACGCACGCATATTGCTTTCTCTCATACCTTTAGCCGACTGGATAACCGGTAATGTTGGTGCTTCTGTTGCTTCAGTACTCGACGTCGTCACGATCGTCGCATGCATTCGTCAGAAAACTTGTATGAAGCTACAAACTTGGAGAGATCCTTAGCCGTGGGGAAGGGGTTCGTCCGAAGTTGCGTTATTATGGTTTTTTTTTTTGACGAAATGTATTCACAACACTTACAGGAATGAAAAAAACAATCCTTTGAAGAAACTTAGCCATCACTCTGCAAAACGCTTACAGCAGGGGCAGATATAGTATTTTCTTCAGGTGTTCATCGTGATGACAGGAAAAGTGAGATCTACACCCCAAAAAACAGTTAAGCAACCATGTTGAAAAGAGATAGTTAATATGGGAAAAGTTTCGTTGCGACCAAGGTACGTGACACGGTTTAAGCAGGCAAACGAAGTCGAATAGGTAAAGAATTAAACATTGAACGCTACAAAGTGATCCAACTGCGATGAGGCCTCGATCAAGTGGCGAGTCATACGTTGCTTGTTTGGCCTTTTTTTATTGCTACAAGTGGGCGTTCTTTCTTAATACATACCGTCCCTGATCGCCAATCAGGGCTGGTAAGTATTTCACCTGTTAATATACTTCCAAGCGCAAATGGGTAAATTCCTTTGAATGGCGCAGCCGAATGGCTTGCATTTCTGCTGAATTAAATAGTAAATGTGATATGTGCACAAACGTTGACAAAGTGTAACTACAGAGAGAAAACGAACGACTTCCCTCAAACGAAATCCTGATTGGATGCGAAGCAGCAGTGTCGCGCACGTCGATTTGGTGGTGGGCGCGCGGCGCTTTCGAGTCGTTGCCGACGACGATGACGCCGAGGGTTCGCCGGTGTTGGCCTTCCGCTGTCGGCGCTTTCGCTCGGCTTCCTTAACTCGCGTCTCGTCGGTGTTGCCGACGCGTTGAAGACGCTTGCGCTCGGCTTCCTTGGCTCGCGTCTCGTCAGTGTTACCCATGCGCCGTCTCCATTCTTGAACGTGATCGGCGTGCTTGACTCACACCTCGTCGGTGTCATTGGTCTTTCACTGCCTACGCTTGCGTTTCGCTTCCCTGGCTCGCGCCTCGTCGATGTTGCAGGCGAGACGTTGCCATTTGCGAACGCGATCGGCTCTGCTAACCAGCGCAATGCCGGCGATGGCCGGATTAGGCCAATGTTTTGGCGGGCGAAGGAGCTTCGCTTTCCGGCGTCCTCTCCATCACAGATAAACAGCCGAAAGAGTGTTCGCTTGATGTGCGCTCGAACGTTGCGATTGGTGGAGAGGGTAAAGTGAGAAAGAGGTGACACGCTGTGAGCGCGTGGCACAGCGTGGAAACAGTGACGTCACCGTGCACTCAGAGAGAAGTCGTGACCTATTTGGCCCCGCCCCAACACCTGCAGCGAGGGGAGCGCGGTGCGGCACGCGTGCATGGAGATACAAATGGACAGCGTTACACAGGCTAGTCAAAGAGCTGCTGAAAAACTAAGCTACGATGGAAGATCTCATAAAGCAGGGAACGTTGCCTAGCAACCGCCTTAACGTTGTTGCGTGGAAATTTCGAAATATAAAAATTCTGTATTCAGCATGGTTACGCGGGGTTGTGCCAGCACCAGGGCGTCAGTTCGAATTAAATAAAAGTTCGATCTGACTGGCTTTGAAATAACGAGCTGTATTGTAAGCCAATCATTAGGTAAACAAATGTGTATCCACACTTTCGAACGCAATATTAGGCAATATGGACCATACATCTTTTTACATGTCTTCGAAAAGCGGTTGGCCTAATGACGAACCATTGCATATTTAATGCAAAGCATTTCTTTCTGTATGGCAAGCATTTTTGACATCTATCCATCTATCTGTCTGTCTGTCTGTCTATCTGTCTGTCTGTCTGTCCGTCTGTCTGCCTGCCTGCCTGCCCGTCCTGCCGCCTACGTCTCGGTGCTCTCATGATCAGACCTTTAACTTGGGATACACCAAAATTAGTACGGGAGGGTAGGATAGGTTATCGAATATAAATTGCGACATAAACTATGCCACAAACTCGTCACATACGATGATTGAAATGAGGGGTTTAACGTCCCAAAACTACCATACGAATATGAGAGACGCCGTAGTGAAGAGCTCTGAAAATTTCGACTGCCTGGGGTTCCTTATCGTGCGCCGAAATTTGAGCACACGGACCTACAGCACTTTCGCCTCCATCGAAAATGCAGCCGCCGCAGCCGGAATTCGATCCCATGACCTGCGGGTGAGCAGCCGAATACCTTGATTGATTAATTGATATGTGGGGTTTAACGTCCCAAAACCACCACATGATTGTGAGAGACGCTGTAGGGGAGGCCTCCGGAAATGTCGACCGCCGGGGGTTCTTTAACGTGCACCCAAATCTGAGCACACGGGCCTACAATATTTCCGCCTCCATCGGAAATGCAGCCGCCGCAACGGGGATTTGAACCCGCGACCTGCGGGTCAGCAGCCGAGTACCTTAGCCACTAGACCACCGTGGCGAGGCCAGCAGAGTACCTTATCCACTAGATTCTGAACATTGTAGCTTCAATGGACGGCTTCCCACACAAGACAAGCCACCACCTCGCTCAGCTTCATCATCTCTCGTAAAGCCTTTCCGTCGCCGGTTAACACCTCCTGGCAGACTCACTCAGTGCTCTCTCAAAACGTGTTCGAATTTGCCAGGAGCCTGTTACAAATAAAGGAAGAAGTGGCGGCGGGCACGAGAACAGCCAGGGGCGCTTGCTCGTTCAGTTGTTCCGTTCACCTTGAATGTAGCCAGACGATCTGGTCCGGGTTCCCTTCTTCGTTTCTCACACTATCTATCTATCTATCTATCTATCTATCTATCTATCTATCTATCTATCTATCTATCTATCTATCTATCTATCTATCTATCTATCTATCTATCTATCTATCTATCTAGCCGCCGAAGACTTTTAGCTCTCCGGGCCGTTTCAATATTGGCATCAATACCAAAATTTGTATGGCATAACATGATTGTATAGAGATAATAAGTGACTAGTCATAACATGAAAATTATGTCATGCATGTTGTGATTTACATTTCATGGTCTTGCTGTTTTTGCGGTGGTTTCATACACATAGCATTTTTCAGAACTGGTATGGCATGACATGACTGTATTGCGAACATAAATGACAGCTCCTAACGTGGAAATCATGGCATGCATGTCATGATTTTCATGGTATGACTAGCCATGACTACACGCCACGCTCATGGATCGCTCGCGGTCGATTCGCTAGCTTCACATACACCAAATTTGGTATTACGTGACGGGAATGGAAAACGAAGATATATGACTGGCGCAACCATGATAATTATGACATGCGCGTCATGTAAGAACTTGACTACATGCCATGCATATGATACACTCGTGGTCGTTCCTCTAGCTTCACATACACCATATTTGGTATTACGTGACGTGAGTGAATGACGAAGTTATATAACTGGTGAAAAGATGATAATCATGACATATGTGTCATGTAAGATGATGACTACATGCCACGCCCATGATGGGCTGGCGGCCGTTTCGCTAGCTTCACATACACCAAGTTTTGTATTACGTGACGTGAAGTAATGACGAAATTATATAACTGGTGCAAACATGATAAGCTTGACATGCGTGTCATGTAAGAAGATGACTACATACCACGCTCATGATGCGCTCGGGGCCGTTTCTCTAGCTTCACATACGCCAAATTTGGTATTACGTGACGTGAGTGAATGACGAAGTTATATAACTGGTGAAAAGATGATAATCATGACATATGTGTCATGTAAGATGATGACTACATGCCACGCCTATGATGGGCTGGCGGCCGTTTCGCTAGCTTCACATACACCAAGTTTTGTATTACGTGACGTGAAGGAATGACGAAGTTATATAACTGGTGCAAACATGATAAGCATGACATGCGTGTCATGTAAGAAGATGACTACATACCACGCTCATGATGCGCTCGTGGTCGTTTCTCTAGCTTCACATACGCTAAATTTGGTATTACGTGACGTGAGTGAATGACGAAGTTATACAACTGGTGCAAACATTATAGTCATGACATGTTTGTCATGTAAGAACATGACTACATGCAACGCTCATGATGCGCTCGTGGTCGTTTCTCTAGCTTCACATACGCCAAATTTGGTATTACGTGACGTGAGTGAATGACGAAGTTATACAACTGGTGCAAACATTATAATCACGACATGTTTGTCATGTAAGAACATGAGTACATGCAACGCTCATGATGCGCTCGTGGTCGTTTCTCTAGCTTCACATACGCTAAATTTGGTATTACGTGACGTGAATGAATGACGTAGTTATAAAACTGGTGAAACATGATAATAAAGATATGTGTGTCATGTAAAAACATGATTACCTGCCACGCTCATGATGCGCTCGTCGTCGTTTTTTTAGCTTCACACACCAGATTTGGTATTGCGTGACGTGAATGGATGACGTAGTTATATAACTCGTGTAAACATGATAATCATGACATGTGTGTCATGTAAGAACATGACTACATGTCATGCTCATGATGCGCTCGTGGTCGTTTTCTAGCTTCACATGCACCAAATTAGGTATTACGTAACGTGAGTGGACGACGAACGTAAATGACACGTTCAAATATGATAATAAACATGCGTGTCGTCTAAAACGTATCTACATGCTACGCTCATAGTGCGCTCGCGGCCATTTCGATAGCTTCACGTATAGCATATTTGGTATTAGTTGACGTGAACGGTTGACGAAGGTAAACGAGACGTCCAAACATGATGATTATGACATGTGTGTCATGTAAAGCATGACTTGATGCTACGCTCATAGTGTGCTTGCGACCGTTCGGCTAGCTTCACATATACAAAATTTGGTATTACGTTAAATTTGGACGACGAACACAAATGCCAGGCGCAAACAGAAAAATTATGACACGGAAGTCAAGTACGGCATAATTTACGTCCGCTTCATAACGTTTTGCTGATTATAATGTGACAGTTCAACCTTCCTGATTCGTGCTTCGCATATCATTGATTCCTACTGTACGTGGGATCTACCAATTTTTGATGTCCACGAGTTCAACTAATATATTTTGACAATTAACTGATTAGGGTCGCTGGTGACCTGCCTTACGTGAAGCATCATACCAGCATGGGCGGAACAACTATTCACCGTGAACTCTTAGTCGTTAGTTTTGCGATCATAAGCTTATCACTTGAGGAGGAAATGAAGGCTATTATTTTATTCTCACATTTTGCTGCAAAACCACTGCATCGAAGACTCATTGTTTGGTGACTGAGTTTCAAGTACTATATAGATCCAATTCAAATGCATTGTCTAACAAAAGTTTCCTCACCTTGTCATTTCGAGTGCGTATCTGCTTCGGAACAGAATGTGTTCTATTCGTGCACCGATAAAGAAGTATGTAGGCACAAGCAGCCGCTGTCAATATCTGTGACGTCACGGTGAGCTAGTCTGAAAACTTGAACGAAGCGGCGGCACCTCTGCCTTTTTTTTTTTGTCTTCTAGCTAACTAAGATTTTTTCGGGGACAAGCGGGACGCTTTTATTTAGTTGTAAAGCCATTTTGCTAATACAAATTAATGCATAAATATATTTACTGACACTTCAGACAGCCGCATTAATACTTGGCACGGGGCAGAGTAAACAGTTACTATATAACAGAAGATGCGTATGACTCTTTGCCTCATCGCGTGTTACTTTTCGCTGTATTCGCTTGTTTGTGTTGTCTCCCAATAAACCCGGACTCTTGCGGGAGCACTGGCTGCAAACAGTGAATTGCGCCTGCGGTTTAGTTACATCACTTGTTAGGTTTTCTTTCGTTCTTGTGCGTCTTTCAGCTCACGTTTTTTTTGTCGCGTCGTGGAAGCGAAGGCATCGTAATTAGCGTAATTAATTACCGCAGAGCCCACATCCAGAACACGTCCTCCAGTGTACCAACTACGTATACTCCTCTCAGGCACATGGTATTTTATTCTCTCTCCGTGGCTTTATCACGATAGACCGGTGCTGCAACAAGGCACTGCGCGAAGTCCTAACTTCCGGTTTGTAGCTCTCCGCAACTGACCGCCATTTCACAGATTGCGCCTTGCTATGCTGAAAGAAAAGCCGAAAAACAGGTAATGACTGCGTTTAAACGCGCCTAAACGTTAGCGGCGTTGGTCAGTTCGCACGTAAATTGGCGGGTGATGCGATAACTACTTATGAGCGTATGTATTTCAAGATTTCAAAATACCCAAGAAGCGGACCTCGAGCACCAGAGTGGTGGTTATAACCGGGCTTGTGTGAACAAACTCCACCACAAGCGGTGCGAAAACGGGACATAGATAAATGAGCATGCCAAGCGTCTGTGTCATGTGTCCCTTAATCTGCGTCCTGTTTTTGCGCCGTTTACATCAAGAAGCGCCAAAACGTCACGAATGGAACGCCTTCGTATAGTGTTGTATCGTGCGTTGCTGGTGAGATTGCTTCCCACATTCGCCATAATCAAAGCGCAGAGCAAACTTCATACATCCAACTGTACATACTATAGCAAATGTTTTTTTAAGAAAATTGAAAAAAAAAAGCAACAGCAGCACGACTACAGCTGGCATTGAAGCCGCAAATCATCGCGGAACAGGGAACTACCCAGTAAACGTATATACGAAGCAGAGGCGATGAGGTGGAAAGTACCGGCGGGGGTAGTGCCAGAAGTTGAGGCGGCGTTACTCATAAATTCGTGAGTGAAGTTGTTCGGTGTGTACACGCAAAGTTTAGCGATTTTCACAATTTAGATTAACCAAGTATATACGAATAGACAAATGATTGTTGTCAACTCATTCTTGCAGAATTTATGCCAAGAATCTCGCACTTGTTATACGCTTTGGTACTTGAACGTGTTTTATAGTGCGAAGTCGTTAGAGAAAGGATAAAAAATTGCTTGGAAGACGCCTAAGCTTTGCGGCTAAGAGTGAAATGCAAGAGTTATATCTCGGCCCGTTTGCATTGCTTTCTCCACCGCTTGCCATGTTTGGCATCTCGTTGGACAGTTCTACCGCAACAAAAGAGAACGAATATTTGTACGCGTAACATTGGCCGTTCTGAACTCGCCTAGCACACCTACATGCAAGTGCAGTTTCGAAGCAATCAGTGCCCCATAATTCACCTTTGTACGAGGTAATGAAGTTTGAACTACAAGTCTGTAAGACAATACACGCATCGGCGTAGGAACTCAGTTTGTTGATGATGTGGCTGATTGGACTGGTGAAGAATAATGGCGTAGCCCCGTGTTACGGCTGGGTAGCCTTAAAATGTTGGCGTCTCTCATATTCATATGGTGGTTTTGGGACGTTAAACCCCACATATCAATCAAGCCTTAAAATGTTCACTTGGTACGTGAACCAATGGTGTGTGTGTGGAATTCTATGCTTCTACCACGAATATTACGTGTGTTAACTTGACTCCGCGCCCAACATAACGACTGTATAAGGTAATTTTCCGAAGCATTCTCGAGCGCTAGCGGGGCTCTGTGGCAGAACACTTGTATGCTTCGCAGAATACATGGCTTCAATTCTAGCTCGAGCCCTAATTTTCTTCTTTGCATCTTCCGGCACTTTTCCCTCACCTACAACGTCTGCGCCTGATTTTCTTTGACATGTAATATGTAACGATATCGCGTTAAAAGCAAGGCAATCAAAACAACTCATTTTAATTCTGCCTTCATGCAGATACGATTGCGCACGTACTCCGACGCATATTACTCGCACTTTTTGTTCTTTTGATGTTTCTATCCGACGTTGCTTCGATTGCCCCGCCGCGGTTGTCTAGTGGCTGAAGTACTCGGCTGCTAACCCGCAGGTCGCGGGATCGAAAACCGGCTGCGGTGGCTGCTTTTTCGGCGAAGGCCAAAATGCTGTAGGCCCGTGTGCTCAGCTTTGGGTGCACAATAAATTACCCCAGGTGGACGAAACTCTTGGTGCCCTCCACTGCGGCTTATCTCATAATCATATGGTGGTTTTCAGAGGTTAAATCCCGCATGTAAATCATCATTCAATCGTTACTTCGATTAGCCTGCGCCAATCATTTCTGGAACATTATCAATACTTTAGCCACATTTGACAACGAATAACCTAATTTATCCATCACTAATCATTACATACACAGCTAACATTTACCGACATGAGTTATCATTTTCCCGAACCCAGTCCTGTGCTTTCTGCTGCCACGTAATACCTGCGAAGTGTTTATTCTCATCGGGCCACCTTACTTTCTGTCTCTTCCTCATTTGTTTTCCCTCCCTGAGAATCCAGTCAGTTATTCTTAGTGACCAGCGGTTATCCTGCCTACGCGTTATGTGCTCGGTCCATGTTCATTTCTTTTTCTTGATTTCAACTATGATATTTGAGCATACCGTGTGCTAAAACACCGCCGTTGAGAAATTCCAGGGCAAGGAACAGAAGGGGAATTGGCACAGTATAGGCCAAAAAGTGCTCTTTTATGTAAAATGATTGATTGATCCATATGTAGGGTTTAACTTCACAAAACTACGATATGATTACGAGGGACGCCGTAGTGGAAGGCTCTGGAAATTTCGACTGCCTGGGGTTCTTTAACGTGTACCAAAATCAGAGCACATGGACATTGAGCCTTTTCGCCTGCATTTAAAATGCAGTCGCCGCAGCCGGGATTCGATCCTGCGACCTACGGGTAAGCAGCCGAGTACCTTAGCCACTAGACCATCGCGGCGTGGCGTTATGTGAAATGTATATAAATAAAACGATGTCAGTGCATGGTACCACTTTAGCGCTAATTCATTCATCATTTGAATTCAGCTGAGTTCGCCCTATACAACTGCGTATGAACAACTTTCATCATCTTTTTTTAAATCATGGTTTTATTTGACCCTATCGCAGTCTCGAGGACGTGGCATCAATTGCTGATCATGGCAGCTACATTTGGATGGCTTCTAATCTATTAACAGCCTTGTACATATGTTTAAGTGCGCAATAAAGAACTCTGGGTCACCCAAGATATTATCCGGGGATTCACACTTCGTGCCTCATAATAACGTGATTTCTGGCGCGGAAAAGCGCAGCAATTTTTTTGAGGCCGATAGTAGAGCATTTGTGTGGAAAGTAAATCTCTCTATATCCTTGGCTGTCGACCATAAGCTGGTTTTAACTTCGTCGCTGAAAATCAACACTCTGACGTTAGAAAGAGCACCGTTGACAGCTTTAGATGCCGCAATAAGTGCCGCCTTGGTTGCAACATTGCTGTTTGTACAGCTACTTTATGAAAAGCGATGCAGTTATTTTTCCTTTGATAACCACATGGGCGCGTTTTCCAACCGATGCTTCCCCTCTCTCACTCTTCCTTTTTTTTCTCTCTTTGTAATGCTGTCTCATTTGAATATGAATGCAATCTTCTTTCTTTATTTATTTCTTTTTGCCCACTTTCATATTCCATGCCACTAACGTGAACGCGTTGGCCTTACCATTTTTCTCCCGCCGGCGCTTTACTTCTCTCTATTTTTTTCGCAACAGCTTGCCAATGCCAGTCACGCTTGACTTATTTCAAATTCGGTTCCCCTGTCAGTTTTATGCTATTCTGCACCGATTACGTAAGACCACTGAAAGTGTGTGACATTTTTGGGTCAGATGTGGCAAGGCTTACGTTCTTTAGTATTTCGTTTATTCTGGTTAATCCGTTTTTCGATAAATGCTCTTAGCACACGTTCTTTATTAGTTAACAGTGGCCAGTCTTGTCTACTTTTGCTTTTGGGATAACTTGGCGTTGTTCCCCCTGCCATGAGAGAGAGAAAGAGAGAATAAAATGAGGGTAAGGCAGGGAGGTTAACCAGAAATTGGAGCATACGGTTTGCTACCCTGCACTAAATTAAGAGAGAATGGGGAATGAAGATGGGATAGAAAGTGAAAATCGAAATAGACGCGCGAAAGAGAAAAAAAAAGTGAGCTATAGCCTATTCAATCGGCCACTACCACACAAAAAGTTCAATAAGGTCTTCACTGATTTTCTGTGTGAATTAACCCCGCCATGGTGGTTTAGTGGTCAAGGCACTCGGCTGCTGGCCCGCAGGCCGTGGGTTGAATCCCGGCCGTGGCGGCTACATTTTTGATGGAGGCGGTAATGCTGTAGGCCCGTGTGCTTAGATTTAGGTGCACGTTAAAGAGCTCCAGGTGGTTGAAATTTCCGGAGCCCTGCACTACGGTGTCTCTCATAATCGTATGGTCGTCTTAGGATGTTAAACCCCAAGAAGTATTATTAACTTGGCGTTGTTGGCGGCCTCTTTATCTATTTTTGTTCTTTGAAGACTCTTGCGTCGCAGTACTGGAAAGTGAATGTGCTTGCCGTGCTTGTATGGCCTTGAATACTTTTGTTGATATTTTTTTTTATCTCAGATGTCGGTCATGATTTATATTTCATGCTTCCGGTCTTCCTTATTTCGTTCGTCTCCGCTTCAACTGCCCTGTGCCCTTTCATCACGCAAATGTTTAGCTTTCTCTTGGTACGATTGATGAGCTGACCCTAAATGAATTGTTAATCAAGTCTGCCTGGCACCAACGTCGTGATTTGGTAGTTTACGAAAGACGGTGCTATATTCTTAAAATTTTTTATACGCATGGGTCAGAAAATAGAGGCGAGGCAGTATAAAGTTTACGGCGTGCTGTTTTTCCTTCACTTTCACAAACCAGGTCGTTTTGTTTTTTTTCTTGAGGTTCATACTTAATTCCTTTTTTTCTCTCGAAAAGAGGCGCGGGAATGGTTTTGTTTAAAACTAAAAGTACAGTTACAATATTCTTGTAGCTTAATACAGAGATTTTTCTAGTGTGCAATAAGGACACCGTTAATCAAGTGAAGTGACTTGGCCCACGCGCCTTTTTTGTTGTTTGTTATTTTTCCTGCCACTGTGTGCACATTCATGTGCTCTGACCTTCCCTTTTTGTGGCAGTTTCACGCAATAGTGAATGCACGACACACCACCACAGATGATGATGATGATGATGATGATTCCACAGCCGTGGCTCGTACCCACTCAGGGGGATCGGCCAAAAATCGATGACCTAATTCAGTAAGATCTTTTTTTTCAATATCGAAATCACCCACCAGAAAAAAGAAAGAAAAAAGAAAAGACACCCTAGGCAGAATGAAAGGAGTGCAATAGTTGTTTGTCACTCGTTCAGATAAGACAATTATTCATTACATTGAATAGGAATCAGCATGGTTGATTGATCAACAGCATGGTTGTTGATCAACATGCTTGTGTATGTTGAAATTTTTTCGCACAAAGAATAATCACGCAATTAAAAGCTTAATTATTTTACTTTCGTTTAGGTACAGATCATTACGTTTACTTCTTTGTCTTTTGATATCTGTGTTAAACTCCCCCTGTGGCATTTCTGTTCTCCATCGTGATAGAAAGGCGCAAATGGCTGAGCTCTGCGTATCACCCGAAAGTGGCACGTCTGGCTCGGTTTACGTTGTGGGACCGCGAAACAAATTACTTGGTCCTGCTTTCTGTGTTCAGAGTAATGTACAGAGTGAGGTTAAGTCACCGGATAAAGGAGTAAGGGTGAAGGTGAGGGTGAGGTACAGTCACCGCATAAAGCGATGAACAGGAGCGACCGCTCTGGCCAATGGTCGCTTGTGGCAATCGTTTTCTGTGGTGACCGTGTATACCTACTAAATTGAAGACGAAGGCAATTGTTCGTATGACTACCAGAAAAATGTGTTATCAACGTAGCTGGACCAGCCGTATCTTTTATTTGCACAATGGCGCATTTGACGTAAATGAAGTTGAGTACGCAGCGGTATACTCACTGCTCGATGATGACTAATGCAAAGTATCTCAAATGAGGGCGGGGGTGTTTGGCATTATTATTTTTTCGCTAGATTTACTAATTTTGCATTTATTGCTGAAGAATGGATCAATAATGCTATATACTCGTGTAAAGAGTTTTCATAAGTTGCATAACTTGTATATTATTACTGCTGTCTCATGAAAAATTACCGTATGCGACAATTGTCAACGCACATCTGAGAATAATCTGTACCAACATAAAGACATCTAGCCCACTTGCATTGTTATTGTAGTGCGGTTTAGTAACGTCCATATTGCATATCCGATATGCTCACGTCGAGCTAACTATACGCATATCCTATTATGTGCCCGTTCTGTAGACATTTTTGTATGGAATATGTTGTCCAAGGGGCTCCAACGACTACAAGTAAGGAGTCGCCGAATGTTCGTCAGAGTTCTTTACGTAATCTGAATGTACAGCCCTTTGGCCACTGATGCAAGACGCAAAACTTCATTTACTCTGCTGAAATATGAAAGCACGTTACGCTTATACAAAACGAAGCAGAACTGTCCATTTCGATTTCCGAATAGAAACCAATCGCATTGTTATGAAATGCGTAACCGAAGTCTTCTCCGAAATGCTGTCAAGTGCTTAGTCGGTAGTCATTGTTCATTAGTTTTCGAAACAATGCGCGCTTCCCAATATGTTTACAATGCGGTAAAACAGATATGGATTTATAAAAGAGAACCGGCTGGACATTTGACGGAAGGGGGCGCTCAATAGTTATGCGCTGCTTAACTTCCCCTTCATAGTTTTATTAGGCAGGCATACCGCAGCATCGGAACGCTGGCTCACAACGCCGGATCGGCCGTTATGGTTTTCGCTCCTGAGTAATGACATGGCTCATAGATTTTGCTGTGCGGCATTGAGCTGAGTGGTGGCTGCAGGAGTGTGTAATTAACGACATCTTGGTACATCTTGTCCTTCCCCAGTAATGAAGTTTTTAGGATGAAAGCACAAATCTGAAAAAATTTTCTCGCTATCAAGCTCCTCATTGAGTTTTCGTTCTTTTTGTCAGGTGAATTTTTTTTAGCTTCTTTTCTGCGGGATACGTGGGCCGAGTGGAATCGCCTTCGCCCTTTCCATCTCTCATGGAGAACGCATCATCATTCAAGACTTCACTATCTCAGTATATTTTGAGCTATAAATGATTAATTGTTGCGGCGGGTTGCATTTTTGTTCATTGTATACACGTCCTTTATAATAGATTTTTTGGTTGTGAGGACAGAGCAAGTGGTAAAAGTAGTACTAGTACTAGTAATAAAAAATAAATGTCACAAATTTGCCGCAAAGGCGAAAAAATGAACGCGATCGCAACATATTAGAAGGTCACGCGCAGAATCACAAGTACATCGCAATGTGCCGCGCGGTTCTCACGCTAAAATGACGCCCGACACGTACTGACAGGTACAGATGAACGCGAATGAGCATCTCAGTTGTTAATTCGCTGCGTGCGAAAAGCGCATCCCTTTCGCAAACAGGGACAGTGCAACGATTGCAGTGACCTTTGTGCGCCCGGTAACTACAAAAGAATTGTTCCTGTGAAAGGCCAACGCCAGCCAAGACGTGCGATTCTCCCCACCGCGAGATAAGGGCGCGCGTTAGCGTTCACTCTGCTCCCTCTCAGCGGGGCAAAGTACGCGTGAATAGAGCGCGTGCCGCCGCGTCGTGACAATGTGGCCACGCGCGCCCATTGCGCCATCTTGCTGATAATGCTGAAAACATGATAGTTTTTCTCCGAAAAGCCATATATATATATATATATATATATATATATATATATATATATATATATATATGTGTGTGTGTGTGTGTGTATATAACTGCAACTACTACTATTTTTATTATTATCATTATTGCGATAGCAATTATAAGGACATATATATATATATATATATATATATATATATATATATATATATATATATATATATATATATACGGTGAGCGACGGCGACGCTGGCGGCAAAATGCAGCGGAGAGTGTCCTTATAATTGCTATCGCAATAATGATAATAATAAAAATAGTAGTAGTTGCAGTTGACATCGTGCCGTTGTCTTATAGAAGATATCAGCCCTGGCCTAGCTACCAGCTTAGGTGCTAGCCTCGAAAGGAATAGGAATGATTGAAATGAGCTTAAATTATCGGAACGTCCTAATATGTGAGCATCATTCATCTTTACCATAAATGTTTATCACTTTGTCACGTCCCGCGTGCCTTTGTCGCTCAAATGCATTCGCTGTGATGCCGACGAGGATGCCTTAGAGAGGTTGGCTTACCAAAGGATCGTTAATGTCACATTCATCGCTTTCGCTGCGGCGGGACTTGCAGTGCTGTCACCATTCCTTATAAATGAAATCACCTTGACAATTACCACAATTTTTAAAAGCTTGCTTAATCTCTCGAAAATCTTCTTCGTTCGTCTATTTCCCTTCCTTAAGTCGGTAATTTTCACGAGTGCTTTGTGGTGTTCACGAGTGTTTTGCGGTGAAAAGTGGAACACTTTTCGTCAATGCATGAAGCGCTCCCGCAAGGTATAACTTCCACCACCAGTAGAAAACAAGCTATGGTAGTTCATTGGGAAAATGCAGAACATAGAAAAATAACGGAAGTATTTTTTTATGCATCAAGAGTAAAACTATGCTAGGAACGAAGGTCTCTACAGGTGTGCTACATCATGCATGCAACGGCCAACCTTTTCATGGTCTTCCGCACTTAGCGAACAGGTATGAATGTTTGCATCCATCTTGGCTGCGCTCTCTACCGGAAGTTCACTGAAGCCCGCACTTTGCATAGGAGTGATTTATCTGCTCATTGGCGTATGACTTCACCGGGGCGATGGTGGGTTGGCCTCATACTTGGCCGGCAGTTGTTTCGCCTGAGCATCACATGAGTGGTGGGTGTGCGTCACCAGGAGTTAACCAGCCCTGCGCAATAAGGCAACTAGCTGTCGCTCAACCCTCCCGTGAAAGATCGAACTACGTACTGAGTGTGCCTTCCGCTATACAGTGACTGCTGATTTAAGCGTGCAAAGATGAACTGCTAAATTGAAAACTTCTAGTACATTGCGGGCAAATGCTCTCAGTGACATTTTTTTAGAGTAGATGCAGAACATTTGACCACGAAGGAATAGTGATGCCAGAGCTGTTTCGTGTAGAAGTTACAAAGGCGGGTTCAAGGAAACATGCACTGTGTCCACGAGTTCATCATTCATAAAACTTCACAGTATTTACACTCGCAGAAATAACTACGCTCAGTACTTTAGCACTCACTATTCCGAAATTGCACGATTTCTTTGTCTTCTGGCACGCTCAGCACTTATTTTGTCACAATTTTTCGGAAGCGTTTGCAGTGAATGGGGTTGAAAGAGAGACAAGATATTCGGAAATGCGAATATCTTCGGTACGAATTTAAATCTCCACCGACTTACATGATGAGCTAAATTTACCATGTGACCCAATACAAGGCCTTCTAGGTGTCGTCTACATAGCTCGTTCCTCATCACTCTTGCACCCAGCAGTGTTTGGTGAACTCATGATGCGAAAAGCTCCAACGCCATACGAGTACACCGGCTACATATTGCTTCTGCCAGCTCAGACAGTTCGTTGTCCAATGCCCCTGCGTTGCAACCTTGTGATGTTTTCTGGGGTAATTTTGTTTTATATGTTACGTCAATTTCTTCGCGTCATAGTGTAGCCTAAATCACTCGCTTACACTATTCAGCATGTTATTAAAGTACTCTGCTATTTCTTTCTGCTCTAAGTATACACTCGAAGGAAGTGCATTGAGATGCTGTTGAGATATTTGTGGTCTTTGCTGCTGCGGTTACTACGAGGCTACACGATGTTGTGCCGGATGCCATGCAGGCGTAAAATCAAGTTAGATTAGGTGAGGATGTCGTAGGTAGCCGACGTCTCCAGCCTTTCATAATTTGCAGGCAATTGTCCTGCCCGGTTTCCTGTTTGCTAATTGTAGCTATTGTCCTTTGTTTTTTACCTAAGCGCGAGCAGGCTCTTAAAATAAAAATCGTGCTATGTACGGCGTAAGCCTTTATAATACGGCGGCCTCTGTGCTATTCCACATGCACTATTGTGCCGGTACTCTATCTAGCTGTACCATACCCCAAACATAATTGTCACTTATCACCAGTCACATGCGAGGTCTGTCGCATTCAAAAATTTAAGAGAAGTTACGTCACCTGTTTTCTGAAGATCGAGTGACCATGCAGAGACACAATATCAGTCACTCTGTCACATGGCCAGCCTAAACGTTGCATTTACTCAAATAAACCTTGTTGTTCCTTCTTAAGCTCACGGCACTTAAGCAAATAGTGTTCTATATCAGGGCGTCACGGAGAGTCTGATTTTGTGGAGCCATGCTGGTGTAGAGCCATGCTGGTGGTCGGATGCGTTGAAGCAAGCAGGCCTCTTTCCTTGATAGCCCTTCCTTGTGTCACACATGGCCGGTGAGACGTTAGCCATAACGAGTGAAAATGCTTATTGACAGCTTCTCGTAAGATACGCTGATTGTCTTTGGGAGCCTTCTTCGTTTGTGTAGGCTCCAAAGCATTCCGGGAAAGTCTGTCAGCCGCCTCATTACCCGCCACACCAACATGTGGCGGAATCCATTGCAACTTAATGTTTATGCCAGTGCCATGCAGGTCTTTAAGGATTCGCAGTGATCTTTGAGTGCATTGATCCAAAACCAATTCATGTTTGAGCAGCTGCAAAGCGGGCTTACTGTCCGAAAACAGCACAACTCGTTGCTGCCTACAAAACTTCAGTTTCTTCAGAGTTGCCTGAATCGCCACGCTTTCACATGCTGTCGATGAAACAACGCACTGGAGTCGCGCTGCCCAGGACGCCTTTAGAGATGGGATAACACGGTGCTCTGTAAAACTCACAGAATCGAAGCAGTTGTCTTTTTTTCTTTATTTATACTCGCAGCTGAGCTAAACATATAAAACAGGGTGGGGTGCAATTTGGGGCAGTAGGTGGGGAGACCCATTGTTGTGAGGCTATTTAATTAGTGTGTTATTTTGATTCTAACTTTGATTTTTATTTATTTGTTTCTTTGTTTTTTTTCTTGCAGGTGAGTGCCTCTTTTGTCCTTCCGTTATACCACTGGTTTTCACAAAGGAGATCCAATTTCCTTGGAGGCAGCACAGGTCAAATGGTACTTCACATTTTCTTTCAGCAGTGCCTATCTCTACAGGATACATGCGCTATACTTGCAGTAGTAGTGTAGTTATTTGTGTTTGCAGTATATTACTTGCGTCTTTTCCTTTTAGTTACTGATGTGAAGCCCGCGTGCGCTTAATCTTGTCTGTGCCATATGCATACTAGGAATTTTGAGTTGACTCTAATTCTGAGAGAATATTCTTACATTTGCAGAAAAATGAAGTTCTTACAATACATTCACTGCTATTTGTAGAAAAAGAAAAAAGTGCGAGCTAAACAAAGATTCCTTTCGGTGATTCGGGCAACGAACATGTCGGCACTAGCGCCACTTTTCAGATTAGTTTTTCAATCACGTAGTAAAACGAAGAAGCGAACGTAATCAGGTAAGGGCAAATGGTAATACTAGATTATTATCTAGATTAACTGTGATTATCACTAATGTACAAGTGGGTGCTGCAGTCATTGATCAGTTTCAAGACCAACGGATACATTCTTATTTCTACTTTAATATTACCAAGTATAAATGGAGTCGCCTTTAGTACTACGAGTGTTGTGATTTAGCTACCTATCGGCGGTGAGTTCTCTGAAGGGCGATGGAAGCCTGCGGTGTAAGAGCTGCTCTGCTGCCTCACATCAGTAAGGGAGCAGCCTGAAACTTTTTGATCAGCGCGATTGAATCATTGATTGATTTGTTGATTGATACTTGTATAAAAAGTGCAATTGCGGCCAGCGTATCATCATCTGAACTCCTCCGATTCTGTACATTGTACCATAAATAAAGCATTATTGACTGAACATCCTCGAAGGTGCCTTAAGCTTATCGGTAATCGAGCGGCATGCACGTCACACGGGTGTGGATGTGAGAGAGTGTTTTGAAAGTGTCATTGATTCTTCAATGCAAGTTATATACTTTCTTCTTTGCAGCTCTTCTCTCTCTCTTTCTGTGTCCTGTTCTGAACAGTTTATAATTATTTCTTGTGTACTATTTGAAAAAAAAAAGAGTAAAAGAAAGTATTGAGCCGGTACACAGGAGAAAGATATGGGGACCAGAGCGAAGCTCTTTTCAATCGCTGCCATCACGTTGTTTAATTGGCTTGCCTCGTAAATGACTCTTATGTCTCAATTCTGAGCGCGCAGCCAGCTTTACATTTAGGTGACTGACTTGTTGTAAGAGTGAACAAGGCAATGTTCTGGGACAACGTTAGCCAGAAATACTTTCCAGTATTCCCTGACATTCCTTATTTGTCTTTCTTTTCCTGAATTTTGTTGCATCTTCACTATCCTACTTCGCGGCGGCACTTTTTATAATCTATACTGTGAAAGAGCAGGCTGTTGATCTCGGCGTGTCTTCGCCTACACGCTGAGTATCGTAACGTACGCAACCCATTATGTGTGCTTTGTAGCCGCACGCGGCATTCTTCGTAATTTCAAGTGAAAACAATGAAAATGACATTCACCTCAGAAAATCTCTTCTCGTCGAGGA
The DNA here is from genome assembly GCF_043290135.1 of Rhipicephalus microplus. Taxonomy (NCBI): domain Eukaryota; kingdom Metazoa; phylum Arthropoda; class Arachnida; order Ixodida; family Ixodidae; genus Rhipicephalus; species Rhipicephalus microplus. The sequence continues at coordinate 307,974,236 of NC_134710.1, read as the reverse complement.
ACTCGTCGTAAAGCCGTCGGTTTTTTTTTCTTTTTTTTGTCATTGTACTTTTCTGTGAATAATTAATTTGCCGCCGCTGCACTTTTGAATTGCGCTGTTATGGATACTGCTTTTGAACTGGGTGAGTTAACCTATCGTGGGGCTCACTTTGTTGGCAGTGTGGTATAAAAACGTGGGGTTTGTCTTTTTCAGGAAGCTTAGTGCATGCGTATTCAAGTGGGGAGGGGGGGGGGGGTCAATGAATGCGCGCATTGAACTCCGGACATGTACGAGATTTCATTCATGAGTGTGGTTTAAAAGGAGTAAGCGTTGCTTTAGGTGGAGGGTGCTTAATCGACGCCAAACTGATCGTACAAACTGATATTATTTATTTCTCAATACCCTCCAGGCCAGTGTTATTACAGAGGAAGGTGTAAAGGGATCTTTAATTACTTATACAATGTTATTTGGAGCATAAGTGTTATCTACGATGGTGATAAACTGAATCACTTCGTTATACAGTGTAAGATATATACTGCGGAACAAAACTTGTAATAATAGGTGATGACATTTATTATTTCGATGAGGGCATGATAAAAAATATCAGGGATCCACGCAGATTAACAAAAGTAATTTTGTAACGTTCTTCGCGTTTTTCGTAATGATGTGTGAAAAAAATATCAATAGCGTGTCCTCCTTTTACCACCGAAAAACAACACTTTGTCACGTTGCTATTACCAATTTAGGGCCCATGTGTGCCTTTTCTGAACTGTGCGCGTACAAAGGTAACGTTCCTCTTTTTCTAGGAATCAATATATTTGGTAATTGGAGAACATAACCCAGTTGATGCTCTAGTATCTTCTAATGATCCCATGTTAACACGTCAGTACTAGGGAGCTTTAAGTTTTACAGTGTAGTGCGTATACAGTTCGTGGTGGTTGCAGTTGAGTGCACAATGTATAGCCAACAGTGGAACACAAAGAGAAAAAAGCGCGGGTGGCTTTGAAAAAAGATGGACAAGTTGCAGACACTTAATTCAATAAGCACTGAATTTCGGGGCGTCCTGAAACATATGAGTTGATATTGTCACGGAGTCGTGACGTGGCTGAAGGGAGTCGACTACAGGTCGAAGATTAAACTGTTTATTCGGGCTGAACTTGTGGCCAACAAATGAAAAGTAAGATTAAAGTGAGGCACTGACACTGATAGCGGCAGGCAGAGCGTCGGCCGTCGGTCAACTGACAAGCGGTGAAGCGCGTCGGCATTTATACCCTTGCCATCGAATATTCTAGCATGCTTGCTAGGGCTTACGTAGGTTCCCGAATAATCTGTGACGTTCCCAAAGTGGGCGTAATCTTAACGAAACGATCTATAAAGCCTCAAAGCTTCCCGAACATCATAGGCGTGGTTTGTGCTGATTGGTTGATTGATTGATTTGTGGTGGTCAACGTCCCAAAACCACCATATGTTTATGAGAGACGCCGTAGTCGAGGGCTCCGGAAATTTCGACCACCTGGGATTCTTTAACGTGCACCCAAATCTGAGTACACGGGCCTACAACATTTCCGCCTCCATCGGAAATGCAGCCGCCACAGCCGGCATTTGATCCCGCGACCTGCGGGTCAGCAGCCGAGTACCTCAGCCACTAGACCACCTTGGCGGGGCACGGTTTGTGCTGAACGTAGTGTAACAGGGTGATAACAAAACTTGAGGAAAGGAACGTGGCAACATTATTCTTCTTATATTTTCAAGAATTTATGTGTTAATATGTGTTTCACTATGTTTCAGGTTGTGATTATGAGAGATGGGGCTAAATAAGTAGAAGCTTGAATAAGCTGTTTACAGTTTATTTATTTATTTAGTTGATTATTTAGTCAGTTAGTTATTATTAATAATTAGTTAGTTAGTTAGTTAGTTAGTATACTTGTTAGAGTTATAGCTACTTGAAGTGATATTTGTAGCGCTTTATCACTAGGTATCGATATGGACCTGCCAGCGAAGTGATGCTATGTGAGTTTTGATCTTTCTTGTTTTCGCTTCTTTCCACAAACTTTCCCCGTCGCGAAGGGTAAAAAACCCGATGTTGTTCTGTTTTAAAAATTTGTTTTTGGTACATTTTATACTTGTGCCAAATTTGATTTCTTCGAAAAGTATGCGTGTTTTTTTTAGGCGACAGCACTGTATTTGTTCTACTCACGTCAAAGAAACATCGTTTTTTTTTTTCATGATGCCTTAAACGCCCGCTTAAGGGGCCCCTCGCCACCCGCGTTCAAAGGCGAGGGAATGAATGAATGAATGTTTATTTCGTAATTCATGCACAGATAACAAACACTTGTGTGACCTATAGCGAAAGGCTAGTTGAAGTTCCGAAGAAAGAATATCTATAGGGATATCCTAGCACAGTAGAGAAAAAATAAAAAAATGTGAAACTACGTTTAATATACAAAACATTCAAAATTATTTGATCAAATAAGTAGTAAGTAACCATATCAACCAACAGGCATCATGCATTAGAGTACCTAGGAACAAAGTAAAGGTGCTACATACAAATACAATGAAAAGACTCAGTGCCATTGATCATGGCATTCACCTCACCCCTCATTCTATAAAAGCACGTGAACAATGTAAGCACTAAGTGCTACAGCCTATCAGGATTTGGCGCCTCTCGGCTGCACGCTGGTACCGCTGCTTGCACAATCGTAAATACACAAAATGAAGTTAAATTAGTCGATTGCACACGATAGTCACGCGAGACAAGGAAGGACGGATGGGCGGCTGCATGGCGATGTAGTGCAGGGGACAAATCACGCCTGGTATATCGCGTGTATGAACCAATCGAGAGCATGTATGCACACTATAGACATCACGGGAATCACTGTCTGCGACACGAAGTGCGCAAAAACGAGAAACACCAGAAGAGAATAGTGCGCTTGCTTTTTTGTATTATAAACGACTCGTTAGGGGCCTTCAAAAAAACGAATTTACTTTCTTCTATATAGCGAAGACAGGCTCAAGTTTGCGCTGCGCCGTTCGCCGCCCCAAGAGCCGCTCCACGCGCTTCTCGCACAGCCGCAACGCACTTGCCGGGACCCCTACCGCACCCAAGCGCGAAACAGATAAGCCAATTGGCGACGCTGCGGATGAAATGCGTCGCCAATTGGCTTATTTGTCCCCCGCTTGCGTGTAGTAGGGGTCCCAGCACATGCGTTGCGGCTGTGCGGTAAGCGCATGGAACGGCCCTAACGAAAAGAGGGCAAAGCTCCGGTCGCTCGAACAAGCCGCGTTTGTTGTGTTTTTGCATTGCGTGCACCGAACACGTGTTCCGCATGGCACTTATCTCGCAATTCGCACGCAATGGGCGGCACTCCTTCGTCATCTTGGAAGGCAGGCACGCACTACCGCTGCATTGTGAGCTGCTACAGAAGTTTAAACATGACGAAGGCCTGAAAACCGCCCGTCATGTTCTTCCGTTTCCAATGCAAGCAGTGCGAGAACAAAGCCGTGAAGGGGAGATTATGGAAGCTCGCCGATACTTCGTGGTCTCGTTACTTTGAAAAATTTTTGTTGTCCATGGTACTACATACTATTACCTGAAAGAAACGTGATGACTGGACTCGTATTAAATGAAAGCGCGTTTTTAAACTGAAACTACGCCCCGCCGCGGTGGTCTAGTGGCTAAGGTACTCGGCTGCTGACCCGCAGGTCGCGGGTTCGATTCCCGGCTGCGGCGGCTGCATTTCCGATGGAGGCGGAAATGTTGTAGGCCCGTGTACTCAGATTTGGGTGCACGTTAAAGAACCCCGGGTGGTCAAAATTTCCGGAGCCTTCCACTACGGCGTCTCTCATAATCAAATGGTGGTTTTGGGACGCTAAACCCCACAAATCAAATCAATAAACTGAAACTACAGGAAATAGACAACCGCTGTACATTTCGCGATAGGGCACTGACTTTCCGAGAAAACCATTGGTAGTGTGAAAGTGATAGAGCTTGCTCGCTTAATTCGCATAAAACACCGTACTGTGAGCCCTGCAGGTGTTTTATTCAGCTGACGTCTGTAGACTTCTCGTCGCCACTCAGTGTAAACAGATTTATGCTGCGGGTTCGCGCTGAGCGTTTATATGTGCAGGTCTAATTACAAGCAACACCCACCGAGAAGTTAACATGCTGAGGTGTTGCGATGATCGAAGCCACGAGTTTGATTCTCGCATATGCCACCTGCATTTCTACGGGAGTGAAACGCAGTAACAGTGCGCTCAGATTTTGGTGCAAGAATGAGAGACAGGACGTGTCGGTGTTGCATATTAACGCAGTAGCATGTGAGAGCTCATGTAGCAAAAATCCCGCCGTCGGCGTCGGCCCCGTTGGTTATGAGCGAAAAATTGTCTGTGCGTCTGTGAGCGAAAAAGCAAATTACAGAGATCTCCGCGGGACCACTACTTGTCCAAGCGTGCGCACGCGATCACACTGAAAACGTCGCGGATTCGAAGAAAGCAAAAAGTGCTCAAGGTCACGAAGCGCGGTAGTTTCCTTGCCCTGCCACCCCTCCCTGCTTTGATTCCAGCGCTTTCGTCGGAACGAGAGAAAAGATAGCGCAATATCGGCATGCGACAAACCTTTGTAACTCCACTGGCACTGGACGGAATCTTAAAATTGTTGCGGCGTTGAATTTGTGAGGCAATAAGCTTTTCTAGCGAATTTATTCCATGGTTACTTGTAAAAGTGTTTCAGAGCCCGTTTAACGTTTTTTGTTCGACAAGTGTCACGACAAAAACGACCCCATTCGGCGATTTGTAGGCGCATTTGGGAAGCCTCAAACTACGTCGAAAAAGGCCGGGATAGTGCAGCCATCGCCGCTAAAAACACACAGGAACTTTTAAACAGCTCTAAAAAGGGACAACTATGTGCATCTAGCGGAAAACTTATCATGCCTTTCTAGAGGCGTTGATCAAGCAAGCAGCAAACGCTAGAAAAAGTGCTGCTTTCTGTGAGGCATTGTGAGACTCTTTGTGGCCTCCGAGATGCCGAGCGCGCGGCGTGTATTTTAGAAGCCATGTGACTCTTGCTTTAGATCAAAAACCTGTATGTACCGTTCGCGCGCACGCGCTGGTACGATCTACTCTATGTGTGTGTGTGTATGTAACAAAACATATTAATAAGTATGCACTTGGCGGTAGAAGTGCGCACTAAGGGCTGGATTTTGCTATCGCGTTCAACTCTTAAAGGTGAAGCTTAAGAGTCGCCCAATTTTTTCAAGCGTATCGTGGTATTACGCTCAATGTTAACAGCAGTACGCTTGGTGTGTGTGCACCCACTGCCCGCTGTCTTCGCGCCTTACACTTCAAATAGATTTAGGTGCGCGTTAAAAAAAATCCCTCCGGTGGCCTCGTTTTTTTTTTCAACCGAAATGGAGTCTCAAACCACGACGTGCCTTCTAATGACCGGATGGTTTTGGTGCGTAAAATAATATATTCTTGCATGCGCCCGAACCGCGGGTTACATACAGCTGCCGCTATGAAAACGAGTTGAAAAAGGAACCAAGGCAAATATAAAAAATGCTGATGCTTTCGCGAAATTCGATGCGGTTATTATCGGCACATCTCGGCGTAACTTAAAAAAGTGCCGCCATATCCACGAAGTGAATGATGATGAGTGGGCGAAGCTCTGGAGGAAAACCTGGTAAACCATGAATCTTCCGTACATTTAGCCTACTCGATTTTATTACAATGCTCCCCCTAGCGTACGTCGCCGCACTAAATCGAACGATTGCCTTCCACCAATGACACGTGCCATATGTGACATCATTCCTATTTTATAACATCTCGCATCTTTCACCATCAACTACAAGTACCGCCGTCTAGTTTATAACATCTTGCATCTTTTCATCATCAGCTACAAGTCCCGCCATCTAGTGAGCACTGAAAGAACTAAACGAGAGGTGGCTACATGCAGGAGACGGAGTCGCCATCTAGTGAACACTGCAAGAACTAAACGAGAAGAGGCGACATACAGGAGACGGTACCGCCATCTAGTGGACACTGCAAGAACTAATCGAGAGGTGGCTACATACAGGATACAGGGGACGCACAGCCCACGCCTTAAGGAGCTTCGCCCCTAAACATGCTCGATCCTAGTGGGTTACGTATCATATGACGGTGACCACGTGAGCTGTCAAAAGAACTAAATCGACATTCGAATCAATGAACACGCTGCGTGATCAAGCGTCGATATTATCCGAAGTGAAACATGCGCTGTAAGAAACGTGCATGGTCGAAGTGAACATAAAATACTTTCTTTGTGCGCATCATTATACTTTCGAAGGAGCTGCAAGCAAATCGAAGGTGTCATTGAACTTGCGATACCACGTTGTGAACATCCGATGAAAACCTCGGCAAAAGTGAAGCTCTTATGAAACTGAACACTCCGCATTGAAATGGTATCAGAAACTCAACAGAGCTGACGTAAGTTTAGGATCTTCACACTGAGCTCCTAATAAATTGAAAGCCGCGTGACAAAATTTCCATTCAAGCAATCGAAAGTCGAATGCTATATACAAACGCACGGAAAAGCGGGGTGGTGGTTTGCCTACAGCTCCGACAAGACACGACTACCGCAGCAAATGCGCGTTTTACCAGCAACAAGAATTCGCGCCGTCACCACACTTTTAATGTCACACAAAGGCAGCTGTTCAGCTTCGACATCCACATAGCCCCCGCTCAAAGAAATCTTGTTTGTCTTGCTTGGTCCCGCTAAGGTTGTCAGTGAATCGCTCTCGGTTCTTATAAGCTTCACGCCGTGAAAACCTTCTCACAGTCTTTTTAAACCTTCGAAGCAAGTCACAGGTGACGCTGCACGTGCAGGGAGACCAGACAACAGCGCGAGCAGAGCGCGTGAACGTGCTGATTGAGGCAGCGCTGGCAGAATGTGGGACCGGGGCACTGAGCGATCGGTTTTTCCTATTGATCATTGCACTGTTTACAAACACAAGATATTGATGACTTCCGGTTTTGTCCACCGATGTGCCTCAGTAGCATCGGGGAGCAAGAAGATACATATGAGGGGTTTAACGTCCGAGAACCACCATATGATTATGAGAGACGCCGTATATAGTGGAGGGCTCCGGTAATTTTGACCACCTGGGGTTTTCTAACGTGCGCCCGAATCTGAGCACATGGGCCTACAACATTTCCGCCTCCATCGGAAATGCAGCCGCTGCAGCCGGGATTCGAACCCGCGACCTGCGGGTCAGCAGCCGAGTACCTTAGCCAGACCACCGCGGCGGGGCTGTGAGGAAGAAGAGCGTTAGAAAATAGGCCGCTGGTTTTCTACTCTTAGTTTCCCTTATTTGGCAAAGTATATTTAAATAAATGTTTCCTCGAGCTACACAAAAACTACAAGAGATTCCCTTGACCATTATGCATACTTTTTTTATCTGAAAAACTAATTGGAGGCTTTCCTTACCCTTGAAAAACCGTGAAAATCGCTTTTCAGTTTCGACATTACGAGCTGGTAAATGAGGTGACCGGAAGTTTCCTTGGGGCAGAACGCTTGCAATCTTGAAACCGTCTGTAGAAAGGCGATGAAACGTGCGCGGCGCAGCTCCCCCTGGCGAAGGTTTGGAGGCCTACACCACAACTAATCAGGGCATGTGGTCGCTTAAGTGGGCTTGACTTGAAGCTTACATTCGCCGCTTCAGTCTGTCGGCACGCAAACTTTCCTAGCTCTTGCTACATACTTGTGGCGATTAATCAGTCTTGCGCGTCTCAAAAAAAAAAAAAAAGGAGCGAGCTGCGCGGCCTTTGTGCTTTATGTCTTATTATAGGCTTGTCATTTTCCTCCTTAATAGAATTTCTTCTTGAAGAGCTTAGCTCTTTGCAATGAAGAGCTTCTGCCACAGGGGGGAAAATAATGAGACACCCTTTACAAAAGCGTGAATGTTTAATAAAAAGGAATAGCTCAGCTGGAATGAAAAGTCGCGAAGAAAATATGTTTAATGGCAGCGCATGAGCAAAGGCGGCAGCTCTTTCGTGACTGCGTATTATGAATTCAGGCTCTAGTTTCACCTAGTTTGGTATCAAAATTTGTATGTTGGTTATTTCGCCGCCATTTTTTATCCACAAGATTTCCCGCTTCGGTGAACAGTTCATTCCTTATCCTTCGTAACAGCTTTATTTCTTCATACCAAGATGCGAGATGTCTACGTTAGACGATGTTGTAGATCTTCGTGAACAACAACAACAAAAACAAGATATGCACAAGACAAGTGAAAAATGCCGGCAAAACTGTTCGGCGTGTTTAAGGGACACCTCTACGGTGTTAAAGGTTATGGTTTTCATTGCGCTTTCGTTTTCCTATGTGTTCAGCCTTTGCGCAAGAACCAAGTAATTTCGCTTCAGCGGGTACAAGAAACGCAGAGATAATGGTGCTAGGGAAGTAAACGTGCGCCAAACTGATAAATCACAAAAGTCAGAAGAACTCGTGAAAAAGAAACGAGAACGTTGACAAACTGGAATAGAGCCCTTCGCATGACTGCTCTCCAGTCCTGCTTATTCTGGCCAAGGGAGAAATTGAAGCGCATGAACGTGATGTATACGTAAGCTTAAGTATTCTTCAGCTTTATTTCTTTTTAAGATGACTTAGGCGTGATGCGAGGGTGGCAACAATACATTGCTTTGAATGTACGTTTACAAAGACAGTGTTGTGCAATGTGTTACGTGATATTTTCCTGTTTGTGAGATTACTTTTCCAGCGACATTACCATAGTGACGACGTTCTTTCGCAGTTTTAGCCGGTTTCTGCATTCGTTTTTTAAAGGGGCCCCGAAAAAAATTTCGGTTAACCATGAAATTAATCGCTGGAAGAGCTTATTTCCTCACAAATTCAAGGCCGCAAAAGTTTTAAGAATCCGTCCAGTACGAGCGTAGTTACAAAGAATTGTCGCACGCTGCAATTGCATTCTCTCTTCTCTTGTCCCGACGAAAGCGCTGGAAGCTAAGCAGGGAGGGATGGGAGGGGCAAACTGAAAACGTCACGCGCGCCTCATGACCTTGACCACATTTTTTTTCTTCGAATATGCGACCTTTTTACAGAGATCGCGCGCGCGCGCCTTGATAAGTGACGGCCTCCCGCGGCGACCTCTGTAATGACAGAGCGCGCCATGTTCAAATCAGCCAATGGCTGATAGACGGGCATTCTACGTGTGACTTTTTAGCGTCCGAGTTCCGTCGTTTGTCGAGGGAAGAGAAAGCAACTTATAGCTGACCTTGGTGATTTATTGTGAATTCCAGGCCGCGTGCTGCCCTATAACATTGGGCTCGCGTGTTCTCGGGAGCCGCTACTACCGTTCGGCAGCGTTTTCGGACCATGCTCAGAATGTGTTGCGGGGCCCCTTTAAGGAGCTGTCATCAGTGCTAGTATAGTTTTAGGTTAGGCTATTGACAAAGAAATAATGGTAGATCCCACGTACAATGGGAATTGATGATATGCGAAGAATGAGGAAGGTTGATATGTCACTTTGAAATCATCACAACATTACGAGGCGGATAAATCTAGTACACAGTAAACACAAGTGGAAATGTTATGCACGCTCAGGTATCTAGATAAGATGCAAGTATGTTGTTTATAGTCGCGTGACGATGGCACCAATAACGTTTTCAATGCCAGCCCCAGCAGTGGTAGGCATGTAAATTATGCCATACAATTCTTCCATGTCAGGATTATCATGTTTGCGCCTCGCATTTGCGTTCGTCGTTGATTCACGTCACGTAATACCAAATTTGGCATATGTGATGCTAGCGAAACGGCCGCGAGCGCTCTATGAGCGTAGCATAAAGTCATGTTTTACATGACACGCATATCATGAGTATCATGTTTGAATGTTTCACATTCCTTTGTCGCCCGTTCACGTCAGGTTTTATGAAATTCGGTATATATGAAGCTAGTGAAACGGCCGCAAGCGCATCATGAACATGGTATGTGGTCATGTTCTTACATGACATGAATGTCATGACTATCATGTTTGCACCAGTCATATACCTTCGTCATCCATTAACGTCACGTAACACCAAATTTGGTATATGTGAAAATACCGAAACAGCCGCGAGCGTGCTGCGAGCGTAGCATGTAGTCATGTTTTACATGATACGCATATCATGATTATCATGTTTGTACGTGTCATTTACATTTGTCGTTCATTCACGTCACGTAATGCCAAATTTGGTACAGGTGAAGCTAGCGAAACGGCCGCCAGCGCATCATGAGTGTGTTATGTAGTCATGCTTTAACATGATACGCAAGTTGTAGTTATCATGTTTGCGATTTAGATTCACGTGTCTATGCACTGACATGACAAAGTAATTGCGTTTCGAACGTTGTTTTCCAGAGCCCTGTCTTGAGTGCTTTTTATGAAAATATTTAACGGCAGTGACCGTAGACGGGTGTTCTTCATGATTATGCAGAACCGTCCCCACGATACACGTCTATATTGTCTTTCTCGAAAGCATATGCAACTGAACGTTCAGATGTGCCCTCAGTTGAGAACTGACCATGTAGTCTTTATAATGTATTCGCCCTAGAAGCGCAAGGCAAAAGACAGCAGGCGGGTGCAATAAAAGTTTCGCAATCCTATATACATCAAAAGAAATCGTGTTTAAAAGTTTCATATTGTGGCATATGCGATTTTAACTCGGACGTTCTCTGAAGTATGTCGTCCGCTTATTCGACGGAAGCACACTCAGTGTGCACGATCATGACGCTACGCGCGTGACGTGACTGGCCCCACAAAGTTTCCGACTGTATGCAGAACTGCGCTTTGTATTTCAAGCACTGCGTCTCTACAGAGAACGGAGATTACTCCAGTCGTGGGGTTCAAGGCCCGTTTTAAATCTGTCAAGTTCAGCGGTGTCTATACGAACGCGCAGTGTATCGTGCACCGCACCATGTTTGGGAGAACTTAGCGTGTTCTGGCAGAACATCTCGAGTGTGTATACATGCTCGTGCATACGCATGCGCCTGTCCGTATAGTTCAGGTTCGCGTGTTATCGCTTAGATTTCAGGCAATAGGGCGTACTTTCTTTCTGCAACTGAACGCTGACTGAGAGATAGATACATGCTAACGCGGAAAGCATAGCCGACTCGCGGGGTGCTTCTTCGGCAGGGTGTACAGCTCACGCTGATTTGTGAGTTTGCGCAAAAGCGCTGCATGAGAAAACGTTTAATGGCGTAAGTGAAAAAATATCTTTTTCAGTACTTTTACTCCTCACTTTTTAGAGAGTTTCTTAAGTCTACTTATACTTAGCATTTTATTTAGAAAATTCCGAAATCGCACACTTCTCCAGTGAGAGTGTTGTGTGACGCTCGTTTTAGACTAATGAATCTTGAGGTTCATAAGATATCCCTTTTTACAGCTCTTTTATTCTCCCTACTTTGTTTTTTTATTTGTAGTTTCTTTGTGTATAGGTGCAGCTGTGTTTTCTACTTACTTTTTTTCTTATTTGCTTGAAAGAAATCTTATGCCCCCCCCTCCCCTACTCCTAGACTTTCTAAACGCATGGGCTTGTGCATGCGTGCGTGCGTGTTTGTGTGTGTGTGTGTGTGTGTGTGTGTGTGTGTTTGTGTGTGTGTGTGTGTGTGTTTGTGTGTGTGTGTGTGTGTATGTGTGTGTGTGTATGTGTGTGTGGTGTTTAACGGTAAAGATGGTAATTGACATGTCGATTGATCAAGGAAGCTACGTAAGACATTACGACGACGGATCCGGCCATTAGGAACACTCAAGTTTTGGCGAACCACGCCGTGGTAAATAATATTACGTATAGGGCAAAAAGAAGTACAGCATGAATGTGAATTTCCGCGCGCAATATAGGTAGATTAAGTTTGGTCCTTACAAGGATCCTGGAAGTTCATCTCGGATACTGACAAACTTTTAACGCCCCGTTATAGCAGTGTGATAAGATAACTCATTCTTAATATCCCGAAATATCTGCGACGCGATATGTCCTGCTTTACGGTTTCGTCGTGTCGAGTTTATGGGTAAAAAAATAAGAATAAACGTGGGCTTGACTCATCGCAGTTTGACGCACATTTTTCTCCCCCGCTTCTTTTCACCGCGCCTGATAAGCTCTCCCTTCTTTCATTGCAGGCAGTAAACTTTAGTAGTAATGTTGCGTTCAGTCTCACTTCCTTTTATTTATAACTACTTTTTTTTCTTTCTTGGAGAAAATGATTTGATAAGTTATAAAATATCCACGTAATGAAAGAGCTCTATAATTCGCCGAGAAAACGTTACGGCTTGGTGTGATATGAAGCAGTCAGTAGAGCCTTCTGCTGGTTTTGGTACTGCACCGAAGTTCATATATACACGCCATACTTCAAAATTAAGTTGCACTGCTCCCCCCCCCCCCCCCGAAATAAAGAGCAAAAATTATCGTAAGTGAATGTGGGTTGGTGGCAATTTCGTTGCAGAACAAGTCGTAGGCTGATGCGGCTTAGTATACGTTGCTTCGCCATACAGTGGTTGCTTCTGTTGCAAAAACTTACGCTTCCCGCGTGCCGAGAGACATAGAGGATAAACAAGAAGAATAAGCAACGGGTGTACGCAATTGCGGCACGGTACACGACGGCGGCGGACAGTTGTAGTTCGAACTGCCAAATTTACATAAGCCACCCTTGTGCCCTTCATATAAGGCGCGGCGTGTGCCTTATAGAGCAGGGCTTGTATTCTGTGTCATAAGCCCGTCTCATACGGTGTTGGCCATTCGCATTTTTTCTTTATTCCAAGATCTGTGTAATACTTGCTGCGCGTTTTCGGGAAACTTCTGAACAAACAAGTCACCGAAACAACATTTGAACTTTCAAACTTTCAAGCAGGAGTGCGTGTTCGAAGCACTACCGATGTTTGAGAATTACGTCGACTTAAACTTGTAAGGGCGTTAGCATAACGGTGCCAAGATACATGCTTGATATGTTGAACGCCAAGTCGACAAGCTTTCTATGTATTGTCACTGCACGAGGACGATATAACCGCGACATAAACTGGCACTAAAATATATCGAATTAGACAGCATTACAGCAACTGCGCTGGTTTAGGTGGCCGCTCTTGGCGCTAAGAAAGTGCGAGAACAAAAGAACTGGGGTGATGACACCACCCTGATCGTCCTTTGCCGACTCTCCGCGTGGTCGTATAGCTGGACATATACCATTTAGAAAACAAGTTTTCTGATTTACCAAAGCAAAACAAAAAAGTTGCATGAAAGCAAACAGAATGGAACAATTTTCGAGTGTGTTAGATCTGTGAGAAAGTGAGTCAATAAAATGACAGACACCGAACAAAAGAAAACAAAAACAAATAAAAGACGTTTTTCGCTTGTTTATAATAGCCAAAATAGTCCAGATCACGCGTCGGAGCGTTCGTGCTAAGCTTGCTGACGTCTGTGCGTGATTTCAGCGAGAGAGAGAGAGAGAGAAGTTCGGAGAGTTGCTTTCGTGGGGTGTGGGGAGATCACCTCGCTTGGGTGGTTGGTCGGTGCGACTGTATATCCTGTGTGTTAGTGTTGCTTCAGCTTTTCCACACCATGAGGAAGGCACGCAGTGTGATACCCGGCGCGTAATAATTTCAAGTAAGGATGTGTGCTGTACCTACACTATAAAAACTAAGAGAGTGATGGGCACTCTTTTCGGGAGGGTACTTTCTTGTCTCATATTTCGTACTCTTTTCCAGAGTGAATCACCTCTTGTTGAGGCGGAGTACAGTGATTCTCCCGAACAAGTCAAAGCTCTCCACCTCATAACGCTGCCCGAAGCAGAGTAGCATGACCCTACCAAAGAGAGTAACACTACACCTCACGAAAGAAAGGCAGAACTTGAGTCGAAATTAGGCTTTTGATCCTAATTTTTGACAGATTTCTGCGCGCGCGGATTGTAAGGATAGCTAAATACGAACACTACGACATAAAAATTCAGAATAAATAAATGTGGGAAAAAAACACTACAGAGTGTGAATCGAACTTTTAATCTCTAAACGTTCTACAGATTGCAAGCCTGCCACGCTATCCACTACACCACACTGACAGACGGCAATGGGGCGTTTATTTCATTATTTCATAAGTAGTTTTGGTGACATGTCTGCAATTTCTTATTTAGACTCATAGATTTGAGAGTCTCTGCGCTTCTCAAAACCAGCCGGACTGTAGCTAACGTGTTTGCTGTGTTTGTTTTGGGCTTCGTGAGATTAGACCCTCTATCCTACACGTCCTTTACAGTAGAAACAGGAATATTTGCGCAACGAATCAAATGAACGCCATTTGCACCGACTCGCTAAATGGTTAGTCATTTCGTTAGTCATCGTGCTTCTGAAGTGTACACTAAACAATTTCGTTTTTTTTATTTACCAAAGCTAAAGTCACAATACTTCCCAGTAGCCGTACCGTACGTTAGGCTTACGGCACCATCGCGCGTGTGCGATGGTCGTAGCGAAAAACATGAATTTTAATATAAGGGGAATGTTATAGCCGTCTGCGTTGAGTTTCGATTGTGGCCTATTGAATGAGATAGTACTCGCTTATTTCACTACGCATATCCAAAGCTAAACACGTAGATGTTAAGAGTTCCAAGTGTCTTCCAGTGCGCTGAAATTCACTGGCGCGCGCTGGAAACGCTGTTCTTTTGTTAATCATCCCTAACGCCTCAACAAACAAATACAATACGTTTTACGTCATATATGTGTGGTTATTAGGTAGTGTTAATCACCCGCGGTTTGCCGAAGCATGTAAAAGTAATCAAGGGCAGGAGTATAACCACGTTTTACTCTCTCATGACTGAAGAGTATATCGGCATTTCACTCTCTCAAAGAGCGGAAGAGTAGAAAGCTATTTCACTCTCTCGTTTCATACAGAGTGAAAATGAATTTCACTCTGTCGAATGTCGTGCGAGAGTAGTAGAGCACTAGCCCCGCCACGGTGGTCTAGTGGCTAAGGTACTCGGCTGCTGACCCGCAGGTCGCGGGATCAAATCCCGGCTGTGGCGGCTGCATTTCCGATGGAGGCGGAAATGTTGTAGGCCCGTGTACTCAGATTTGGGTGCACGTTAAAAAACCCCAGGTGGTCAAAATTTCCGGAGCCCTCCACTACGGCGTCTCTCATAATCATATGGTGGTTTTGGGACGTTAAACCCCACAAATCAATCAGTAGTAGAGCACTATGCAGAGTAACTTGGCCTTTTCACTCCTGCGATACCCTCCGCAGTTTTTATAGTGTAAGCGGCGCCACTTTCCGGCTTGCAGTTCTTTGAAGTTGTGGGCAGGTGCATAATGTCTCTCGTTAGACGTTGATATCCCAGTATCCGCCTGCTCGTGGGAGTTTGCATGTGGGCCGCTTCCAGGTTTGTTGGTGGCTGGGAAGTGGTTTTTACTGCCGTCCGGTTGATGAAACCTAGGTGTGCGCAGACCGCTCCCTTGTTGCCCCGCCGGCCGGTGTGCCCGGCGCACCGTTATGACCCCCTGGTTTCCCTCGAGCGTGATCCCTTGGTTCTAATGGCTTCTGTGAGCAACGCTCGGTGTATTTATTGACAGATAGCTGTCTTTTAATCTGTGATAACGTGTGCATGTCTCTCTTTTTGCTTCATGCATCGTTGAGCGCGAAGGCGATGTTTCGCTTGGTTGGAGGTGTATTGAGACGTGAATCACTAGTGCGCCCTACTTGACGACCACCAATGACCGGGATACTTATCGTGGCTACTAATGGCGGCGCCTCTGATCCGCATCACGCAAAGCCATGATCGTACTGAGTTATAAATAACCGTGCTACCCAATCAGTGCCACTGCTGACGGGTAGACAGCTTTGCATTATTACAGGCATTTCTTACACGGCGATTGAAATACGAGATAAATAAAAGGCCCCAAATGATTGTCGTTTGAAAAATATGGCTTTTGATTGCACTTCAAAAAATTTATATCCGTCATTTGTATCATCACTACTTTTATCGCTGTCATTTTATCTTAGGAGAACTAGTATAGTCCCATAAAAAAAGAACATTCAGGAGCATACGTGACATGTGGTTCCTTATTCCCTCTTTATCGTCGCGTCGTTGTCATAGTGGTAACACTCGTGGTTGTAGTTGTTGCCGCCAATCTTTCGCGATTGCTGTCGTCGTTCTTGTAGCCCCGCCAGCGTGAGCCGGCCTCCACAGTCGCCGTAAACGTGGTCGTCTTCGTGGCTGTTGTCGCCCTATAGGGTCATGTACTGGGCAACGATAGCGTAAAAATTTCAATGGCGTTGACTAAGGAACGAGTGGAAATGGTTCGTTTTCGTTTATCTTGGTGCTGCACTGACAGAATATACAATCCAAAACTTTACGACACCGATAAATGGGAACGACGAAACCGGGAGGCAAAACCTTCCATCTGGTTTGTTGTTACTGAAACGTGGCCCTTTTATGGGCTGTGTTCAAGTGAACATGCGAGAACTTCAAGTTATAAAGAACGGTAAAA
Source organism: Rhipicephalus microplus (assembly GCF_043290135.1). Lineage (NCBI taxonomy): Eukaryota > Metazoa > Arthropoda > Arachnida > Ixodida > Ixodidae > Rhipicephalus > Rhipicephalus microplus. Next base: position 307,957,779 of record NC_134710.1, on the reverse strand, counting down.
AAGGGCAACTTAGCTGTAGAAGCAAAGACACAATCGCGGAAGCAGTGAATTGATTATGGCGGCGAATGTCGTTATTGCTTCTGTGTAATATTTCAAAGTTCTGTCGGTAATCCCGGGAGCACGATAGAGAGCGACTTCTTTCTTAATTCTAGGACCTCCAAAAACAGGCAATAAAGCAGTGACATTAGATGTTGAATGAAGCGTTAGTAACACTTGGTGAGTATTAATTGGTTCATATTTAGAACAAAATATGACACATCGTGACGAGAACACAGAGACCCATAAAAGAATACCGCAGGATGGCGCTTGTGGCATGTTCAGTGTCCTGCGTGGGAAATCCAATGAACACTTGTGTACCTATATTTAGGTGCAGGTAAAAAAAAAAAAACAAGATACTGAGATTTAGTACGCAGTCCGCCCCCCCCCCCTCCCTCCTTACATCCTGTCAACAACGTATATTACCCTGTAACTAAATTGTGAAGAAACATCAGCAATACGACTCACACAGAAAAAGAAAAAAAAGTAAGAACAGAAACCGTTCCCGTAGTCGCAGTCGGTCTGCAGAGCATCGTCTGATTATTTTAAAAAAGCTCACAAAGAGCTTGAGGTATATTTGGACTCCCATACAAAGGCGAAATCAGCTCCTGGGCTTCGGTATCAGAATGAGGATCAGCACACTGGCTCCAAGTACGAGGTGAAAAATGGCTGCTTACATTTGACTTTGCATACCCGAAAATAAGCATAAGATTCATCACACGGACGTTTATAGATCAACCGATTAAGAAGTCATGTCACTACGTACACAGAGAGAAGTAAAAGCAGGTAGCTTAACCGGACGCTGTTGAGTTTGCTTCTCTTCAGTGTGGGAAGGGATGTAGGAGTGAAAAAAGAGTTAGAATAAAATGAGGATATAAGTGTGCGCTCACGTGTTTTGTACAGTCAACAGGTGGTCTCAGAAAGCCTGTTGACCTTAAGTACCTCGGCAACACCTTCATTTCCTTCTATGCTATTGATGCACATGGCCGTCGTCTAAGAATATTAGCTGCTGAAGTCCAGTTGCAGTTGATTTAGCAATATCTGGAGTGGGTATTTGGCGGTGTCATAATGAGCACAGGGGTAAAACATCTTTAATTACCTCATTGGTCCCTTACTAAAGTCGCATGCATTCCATCATTACAATGGTAGGCGAGTACAACTTGGGAATACAACGAACATCCAAAGGATGCGGTGGAGTGAGGAAGTCGAGATGGCAGTTGTATAGCCTCAATGAAGAAACAAGTTCACTTATTCGTACATATGTAATTGTAATCTAGGGGCGAATCAAGAGCAAAGTGGTTGACTTTGAAGCGCTGCTTTTGAGTTATGGTGCAATATACACTTGTGTTCTCGCTCTTGCTCCATGTGTTGTGCAGTGTATAGCTCTTGCAGCAGCGATCTCTGCGTCCGTGGACGCCGGGACTTGTAAAAGTTGGGATTTCATTGCGACTGTGGTAGCTAGAAAGCTTGCATGCTCAAATAACGAAGGAATTTCTCTCTCTTTTTCTACTCACCTAAATATTCTTCGGAGGAGTGAATATCCAGAACGAATGACCTCACGTAATCGTTAAGAACTATTGGATCAAATCAAATGATAAGATAGTAACAAAACAAAAATATACCCCAACAGCGGAAATTGGGAAACCAGATGTCGTGCGTGCTTAATACCGAACCGAATAAGATAAGTCGCTGCTTAAGGCAATGTAAAGTGCTTTGTTTGCGTGCGTTCTTTTTCATTCCTGCCGAACTGCGAAGGCGTGAGGCGAAATACAAAGGCAACCAAGTACGCGGAGCGTATTTGCAATGTCAAGTGCAGAAAGCAGGTTTGTGCAATGGTCGAAATGTGTGGTCATCAGAATCCCTTTATCCGGTGGTGGGTCGTACGTATACGCCCCAAAAGGCGCTGGCTCAATGAAAGGCCGAGAGGGCGCAATCGCGTCTGTCATACAGCAGCACCTTGCTGCGCGCCATTTATGGAACGAACGGCAGACGTTGTCCGCTCTCAAAAGAAAAAAGAGCAACACGAGAAATCTCGGACGCCCTCAGAATTATGGACGGCGAGGATTTTCGCGTTACCGTTCCTTTCATTGTGCTCACGGCCCTTGATAGAAACGGCGGAAAATTGCCCCTCAAGTGATAATTATATTGCTAGTGAAAGCAAGTCGGTCACTGCTTCCGCGATGGCCTCGTTGTTTGCCATTTCTCTCGCACCCGTATTCCCTTCTTCTACTTTTTAGCTGTGCATCTGCGAACGCTCGCTTGAACACTGAGGTACGTTTCTGTCAAAATAAACCAGCGACTTGTTTGCTTTATCCTACCTCGTCTTTCGTATATATTGTTACGGGGAAGATTTATTCACCGAGAGCTGGTCTTGCTAACGGCTTAAAGAGCGCACAGTCATGCATGCCAACGGGAGAAGCTCGAGAGCCCAACCCACAACAACCACGTGGTCGTCTTCTTCCTTTTGGGTGCTAATTCAGCTGTGTCGGGGCGACAGTTCCATACACGTATCAATATTATACTATGTAGTTGTCAGTGTTTTGCGACCAGAAACCACGATACAATTATAACAGACACCGTGATGGATGGTTCCAGAAATTTCGTTTCCGTGCAGGGCTTTTTAATGTGCACCTAAGGGCACGGGCATCTAGAATCTGTCCTTTTATCTTCATCAATATTGTAAACTTTTGTACGCTCTTAATTCAGTGCATCACCGGGGGTCAGAAATGTTTAGATTTAAATTATTTTGTTTCTCATCCCTTCTAAGTTATATGATCTGCAGGCTCCCCCGGCATTAACATCTCGATAGGTTGGTCCTGAGTGGTTGGTAGACAATCAGGCAGACTGTAAGGTTTTAGGTCCAAAATCACGATATGATTAAGGGGCACCCCGTAGTGTGCTAATTTTGACTTCTTGGCTCGCTTTAACGTTCGTTCATTATGCAGGTTTAAATAAACGGGTCTTTTCCTATCTCGCCACAGTCGAAATACGTCTGGCGTGGCCAGGAATTACACTGTAAACAAAAATATACCCAGCTGAGAGGAATCGGGCAATGATGCGCCCGCTCGGCTCCGGTGGTCTCACTCAAACCGGTTTGCACCGGGGCAAATGCATTCGTTTTCCACCGTTTTTCTCTGGTGGGTGCCGAGCGAAAAAAAAAAACAGAGGAAAACGGGGCTATTTTCTTAATTATGTTCCCGTTGTTGCTCTTGAAATGATCTGGCACATCGTTTTTGCCCCGGTGGATGTTTCCCAATTGCTCCGGCTCATCGCTCAGTGGCATTCATTGGCTGTTCGAGGAGTGACGTAGGCACCCTTGGTGCTAGGAGGCCGTTCCTCACAAACCAACAAGGCGAAGACCAAGCCGGTGCAGTGAGGATTGTGCGAAGCGTTCGGCCGCGTTCGGGAAAAAGAAATCGTTCTGTGCAACTTCTGGATATCACAAACGACTGCGAGCAGCAACGATGGTTCCCATCGACAAAAGGGAGTTTTACGAACGGTAGTCATGTGCTGGTTCCTGGCAGCGAACGACACATTGTGATTTCCTGAGTGGTGAGAGAGAGACTCGGCGGTCGCTTGTGCGGTGCAAAACTGGTGAGTGAGCTCTTCTTGAATTATCTGTGTCATTTGAGATTAATGTCACGCAGCGCTAAGATAGGTAGTCTTGAGTTGATGATGAAACAGGCTATCAATATGAGGCTAATTTTACAGGATATCGGTAAACGTGAGCGGAAATTTCGATAATGTATTACTTGGCCTACGAGTCTTTTTATTAACATAACTTCGGTAATTTTAATCATACCGCTCTAATATTTGGAGCGCCGATTAGATATGCAATAATGAAAACTTTCATGGTTGTGGGGCGATTCTATAAATAATTATTAATTGTTATAGGTAAACATAACAGGTTAAAAATCTTTTTGGTATTTTCATCAAACTAAAGCGGCAATATTTGTCTGCTTTTCATATTGAAAAACACCGGGTCTTGGTCTACCACTGCGTATAAATTATTCTGATCAGGGCAATTGGTTTGATGCATACTTTTAGAACATATACTTGCACTCATTTTGGTGAAGTTGTTTTATTGTACAAGTGTTATTTAAAATATTAACCTTCGGGGGTCGTCCTGCTTTTACAACAAGAGAGGGAGGAAAGCTGCTGCTGAGAGTAATCGTAAAGAAGGAATGGTTGGGTCGCTAGGCAAAATAGCTTGCAGAGCTTAGAAGAACCGAGCGTTGGATGAGTTGGTATTGCATTGTAGATGAAGTTTTGTGCAAAAAAAAAAAAAAGACAAGAAGGAAGAGAACACAGACAAGCACAACCTGGGCTCTTTTTTTTGGGGGGGGGGGGGGCATATCTTCTGCAAAACGCCGTCCACAAGGGTTGTGGGACGCCGGACGTTTCTGTGGAAAAGGGCGGGAAGAGGGAAAGACTATTTCTGCAGCCCGTCACCATCTCTCGATATATATTTTTACACCATGCTGATATTCATATAGGAGAGGCAGCAAGGGCGAATGACCGTTCATACCGAACGCGTTGCCTTCTGCGTGCTCTGCCACGAGGGTGGAGCCATCCACCCAAGTACGTACGTATATCAATCCACGGCGTACGTATCGCTATCCTGCGATTCTACGCGATACTGCGCACCCTTATTGGCTGCGGCCAATACGGTTATCTTTTCAGCACGGAAAAAAATCAGTCCGGGTGCGATCAGTGTAACCTGGAAATGCGGTCGTGTTTATTTTTTTTTTTTTGCAAATAATTCACGTCTGGTTTCTGGATCCGCCTATCTACATTTCAGATCCTCTATCGCTGTGAACGCGCCATCAATGGGGTCACAAGCGTGCGTGTGGACAAGTGTCGCCATCCTGTGGCGGCCACGTTAACTACGCTGCTCGCGATCCTCAAATCAGCCAAGGGCAGTGGACTTCTGCCTTAAGGCGTGGTTATTTGCGATCATGGCATAATTCGTAGAGGGACGATTGAGCAATTTCTAGTTGTCGTTGAGAATTATTTCAAAATTCCAGGCCCCGTGCTGTGCCACAATGTTTGGGGCATGTGTTCTCAGGAGCCTCAGATCGGTAGCGTTTTCTGAGCATGCATGCCGAAAAATTGTGGTAGAGCCCCTTAGGAGACTCTTTTTGGAGATTAATAATTTCTCATTGGAGAGTCGTTAGAACCAAAATAGAGTTAATATATTTTTCAACGAGTTTTATACGTGGCAAATCAGTACTCACTGGAAAAAGCAGCAGGTACTTTCTTTTTTTTTTCTTTGGGTGTATTAGTGTTTTATGTGCCTAAAACGTTTGATAGCCAGATCGTTTATGGCTACGCAGCCGAACGCCCTAGTTATTTCAAAAAGAGCGTGTTACTTCTCGCTTACTGAGTGAATGACAGCCGTGGTCATGACTGCGTCGTTTTGGAGAATCAGTTTTCCTGTCGCGCATGCGGAGCATGACTTGGCGTCAATCGCGACAGGCGACGCGTGCGCTGGGCCCGTAAGTCTCCACCCGCATATTTATGGTGTCGAAATGCGTCTTTCCGCTCCGGAAAAAAAGCCGCAGTTGTGTGAGCCCGGTCGATATAGCACTCTTTCGCGTGGTTGCTCCATGATAGATGCTCCGTCACTTGCGATGTGAAAGTGGGGTGCTGGTCGCTTAACGAACAGTTTTGACACTATGCATTCCCGTACTGCTGGGCTTGTTGCTGGGGCCCACATTATCGTCTTGGCAGAGCGCGTCACATGGTACACGCATGCAGTTCAAGTGAGTGAGCGATAATGAGTTAAGAAACACACTCACACAAAAGAAACACAAAACACACAGAAAAGAAACGCCAGGCCTGGGCGGAAGACGCAGAACAGTCACAGCGAAAGCTACAAGAGATAGATAGATTTGTGGGGTTTAACGTCCCGACACCACTATATGATTATGAGAGACGCCGTAGTGGAGGGCTCTGGAAATTTCGACCACCTGGGGTTCTTTAACGTGAACCCAAATCTAAGCACACGGGCCTACAACATTTCCGCCTCCATCGGAAATGCAGCCGCCGCAGCCGGGATTCGAACCCGCGACCTGCGAGTCAGTAGCCGAGTACCTTAGCCACTAGACCACCGCGGCGGGGCGATGCTTTTTTTTGTCATTCTTCTGAGAAGCGTGGTACCCGCTAAACACTTGCAAGGAATTTTGGGCTAATTGTTCATGTAGTGGCTGACAGCGATGACGAATTACGCCTGAAGTGGGTATGCGCCACAGTTATTAGTAAAACAAGAAGAAGCTTTTGTAATGGGTTGGAGCATTGGACGACCCAGCTGTTACGCTATTCGCATTGCGAGACGACTTGTTCTTTCACTGTTTTAAAACGCTTTATAAGTCGTATTATTGCGATTGCTTTCCCGACATCAAGCCTGCCTAAGGCAAGTTTGCAAACAAGTCCCGAGAGGGCGTGGCTCAGTGGTATTCTGCGCTGCCACCAAGCGTACCTGGGTTCGATCCCCGCTATGCCATCGGTACTAGGTTTTCTTTTTCTAATTTTGTGCGATGTAGTTAGGGACACCGGTGGCGGCGGACAACTGCGGCGCTGCGCGATATCTGAGTTGTGATCTTATAACAACTTTCGCTGTAAAAGTAACGTGGGAGTGTCAGAGTCTTTCTGCACGGCTGGTTCTTCGTAGACACCACTCATAGTTCCTAAAGCATCTGAGGCGTCATGCCGACGTTTTAGCGGCGGCTCTCAACTGCGCCGTTATCTGTTCAGTTTAATGTCTTTTTATACTTTGTTATTGATACGTCTGAACAGAACTGTACTAGAGCTGCTGCTTTAAAACTTCATAGCTCTTTACATCGGGCGCAAACTAACGAAAAAGAATAGCTTCACTCTGATTGTAGGGAAGTCTGTCAAAAATAAAGTACTAAGCCATGATTCCTCCACAATCACATTATGTCTATCAGTATACATGCTAATGCAATTTAATATTTCCGCTTTGAAAGCTAAGGGCGAAGATATATTTTTCAGAGTCAAATACATTGGAAAGGGATTGCATAAAGGTATAAAAATGCACCTCATATCTAGGTGACTTCATTGCTAAAGTTGGCATTAAAGATGCTACAGGTGTTGCAGGAACGCTTTGATTGCTTGACCGCAATGAATCCCAGAATAACATGGCCATCTTTTGCTCTTTTATGCCTCTCTGTATTGATAACACTCTTTTTTTTGGGGGGGGGGGCAAGAACCTTCACCCCCTATACCTTCCCCCGCCCCCTTCGTTCGTCGAATGTCGGGACTTCCCCAAATGGTTAGCATTAAAAGAAATACGCTATATATTATCCAGGAGATGGGAAACCTCGGTAGTTTGTAACGTGAATATGTTATTTGGAAGCCACGATATGGCAAATGGTATTCCTAAATGTCTTACACATTTACTGAGCAACTTTACGCTGAGCTAGAGGCGCGTTTTAAGGCACGAGTTGTAATACAGATTGAGTTGAAGTGCTAAAAGTGTCAAGTGAGGCTGTGTTCTTTTGTAGTACATATTTAACTTATGCGTAAAAAACGTGGTCTCGCAAGCTAGGATATAGTAGTGAAAAGCGACGAATAAAGTTCACGTGCAATTTATGACAAGAAGATGCAACAGCATTAGTAGCAGGAATCTTCCAAGATTTAATTCTGAACATGAATAAAGAGAGACTGACGTGTGGTCTTTTTTTTAAAACATAAAGAAGACCAACGTTATAATGACTGGTGAAGCGCGGAGCATTTAGATAAATAACTATTCAAGAGAATGTGCATATAGAACACTAGATTTTTTTAGATTCGAGAATCGACGGTAATGATTGCCGTTCAAAAGACTTACAGCGAAGGATGCTATTCGGAAACTGGGTCATTTTGGGGTTCGAGTAGTAAATCCTGTGTGAATCAGAAAAAAAAAAGGTACATTTTTTTTAACTATGTTTCAGGTGTACAGTTTAAAGAATGCCGTCGAGTACAAAACAGAAAAATAAGCAAATATTGTGGTCGTAAGCGAGGTCAATCCTGAATATTCTTTTGAAGCAAAGGCAGTTAAGCGGAAGTATTGTTTTTTTTTACTCTGGTCTTGTCGTACGAGCATTCAGTCTACTGGAGAGACATTAATGCGAACCAAGGTGCAATGTGAGTGAAAGTGAGGCCTGCCACGCACAGGGTAATTAAACGGTATTCAGAAGAACACAAAGAAGCTTCATGGTGACCTTGGATAATTTGGCTGTCATTTAGTTTGTTTTCACGGAGATTCGCGGGTGAAAATACTTCAATGCATCAAAAAAAGTGGTTTTCCACCTGTCTCGCAGTTTTGAACGTGCAAATATTTGTCAGAGTGAAGCAAGAGAGTTTATAAAACTGATTTGTTTGTTTGGCACCACCCTAATGAACAGCGCAACAGCTCATGAAATGAAGGAAAGTATAATAGACGTTGATTGCACTGTTCTTATTGTATACAGCAGCAATTAGGACGTAGATCTGAATAAACTGAAACGGACGGAAACACAGCTTGCCGCCAGCTGGGAGCTAGCCAGTGACCGTCCGATTACGCGGCCGATGCTTTTGCCAATTGAGCAGCGGCGGTGCTGGTTCCCTCGCTCACATTATCGGGTATTTATGAGCATGAAACCTGGGAGTATTAGTCAGCGCCTTTGCCCGTAGCCACGATGATTTGCGTGGAACATCTTTTTTTTTTCACATGGCGTCACGTACCACGTGATCCTATGACGAGCGGACAGCTGACCAATAAGCCCTCGAATGTATACTATACACGAAAGCATCAACTTTGCTAGAGGGATACCCTTGCTGTGATAAATGAAGGATGGCTCGTTTCTTTGTTTGAAACACTCTATTGAAAAACAGTACATAATGAAGCTAATGAAGATATAGGGGACGTTAATTGTGCCGCTTTGAGGGTAGAGTAGTAATCATGTGCTTTAAGGGTTCTGGAGTCACAATTACTGCAATGCAGTTCAAACAGTACAGTTAACGTCCCCTCGGCTTTCTTGGCTTTATTACCCGCTGGTTTTCTATATTATTTTTGTCAGGTGATTCTTTTGTGGCTCTAGTAATAAAACTCTGCAATGTCATTGTTGTTAAAAACTCTAGAAAAAAAAAGGAAAGCACGCTACATCAAAGATGCGCTGACGTGAGCTTGTGGCAGTTGACTTTCAAAGCCAATTTTTAGTAGGCACCAACATTGGGTGGCACCTGATGAGTCATCCTCTAACGAGAGGTCATCTTTCTTTGGCGCAACGATTGCTGGCCCACTATCTGAAATTAGGTGTTCAGGCATCAGTTAAAACGGCCACGGATTTACCGTCGGTTTCATCGCATCTATTAGGTGACAGTTGCCATTTCGTAGCTATCAGTTTCGCGGCGATATTAGCTTGTGTAGCTATCAGTTTCGCGGCGATATTAGCTTGTGTTGTTTTGTTGCTCCTACAGTTGGAGTTGCGCCCGGTCTCCTACTCTCATACGTGTGGATTGCTCGCTAGTGATTGGAAGCCCTGTGTCATTCTTCGTGATATGCCTGTACGTTATAAAATCGGGCAATATTGCCGTATGCTGTAACCGGCCGTCCTCTACTATCTGCAGTGGAATAAGTATCCAGGCTTTTTCGGTTACCCATGGATGAGATATTGTTTCTCGATGCTTCTAGGGGCGGAGCTCCGTAGGGTCTGTCCATCCTCCGATGGTGTATGTAGCCACCTGTGGCACATACCCGAAAGAGCAGTCCTGAGAATGTCCGCTGGATGGTGGCACTTGTATATGAATACATGATGAAAAGGTGTGAGATGGCTGTACTTGGAGATATATAGACGGACGGACGGATAGACAGACATGCAGATAGACGGACGGACTGATGGACGCACAGATAGACAGAGAAGCGGACACACGCACGGACGGACGAATGGATGGATGGACATAGAGACAGACAGACAGACAGACAGACAGACAGACAGACAGACAGACAGACAGACAGACAGACAGACAGACAGACAGACAGACAGACAGACAGACAGACAGACAGACAGACAGAGGGACGACCGAATGAACAGGTGCACGGATGGATGAATGGACAGACGGAAGAACGGACGTACGGACGGACGTATGGAGGGACGCATGGACGAACGTATGGAGGGACGCATGGACGAACAGATGCACCGACAGTCACACGGACGAACGCATGGACGGACAGAAGCAAGAACGAATGGGTGGACGAAAGCACGGACTGACTGACGAACGCTTCGCCCAACCAATCATTCACTCCGTGGATATGCTGTGATTTGTTTCATGTGGCAGTAATGTACAGTGAGAGAAATGGCAACACTAGTCTGTAATAACGAAGTTCCTTCGGTGTCTATTTCCAACGTTGAGTGCTCAGTACGCGCTTCATACTCCATTTCGCCACAGTAATCATATTACCAGAAAGAAGAGAGAAAACGCCGGCGTTCTCTCTCTGGATACACACACACACACACAAACACACACACGTGCACATACACACACACACACACACACACACTCGCGCGCGCGTGCACCCACGCACACAGAGAGAGAACGAGAAAGAAAGAAAAAAGAAAGGAAGAAAGAAAGAAAAGTAGAAAGGGCAAGGGACATTTATTGGTGTCACGACGCCTTGTAAGTGTGTTTATACCTATATACTGTTACGCACTGTACCCCAACGTTTTGGTGAGTTATTGTACTTTTTTTGCGTGACCAAGGCTCAAGTGGCTGGTAAATATATTCGTTGTTATACAACATCGCTTGACGTGAGCCGCGGTATCTTGCTTGCGTGTCTGTGGACTCCTCCAGCAGTATGACAAAGCCCTGTTTGTTCGAAATTACATAATATCCGCAGAGGCGAGGGGGGGGAGGGGGTCTGCTTTGTTGGCTACTTCTTTGAAAGACAGCTTTTCCAGCCAGCTATCTATAATTGTGAAACTTCTTTACATATAAAAAATCATGCCGGAAGGATTGTGGCTCCGACTTTGATGTCATTGCTGATTCTTAAAGCTTTATGGCAAATACTGTAAACCTGATAGATGCACTGAAACGACTGCTAATAGAATATGTGGAAGCAGCGCAGTCTACAGGTGGAAAATAGACATGGAAGACGTATACGGCCTGCGTAGTTCGTGTCTTACTTTTCATATCGTGTTTGGCACTACTTTAATAGTTCAAAATATGCTGCTTATATGTGAAGTTCATTTGAAAACTTCGAAACAACAGAAGAAAGTGCGTCGGTAAGGTGGTTTCAAGTTTTCAGCTTTCATGCTACGTCATCAACTTTATCGAAATACATCCACGCAGACCCTTCTCTGAGAGTTTTCTAAGTTATGGTTAAACGTAATTTTTTTTTTTTGCGGGTTGTGGTCGTCCCGGGAACGGAAGCTGTTGTAGCGCGGCATCACCACGACGTCTTTCATCAATTTTTCAGCGTTGCTTTTCCCAGAGGGCTTTTACTCCGCAAAATTCCGCAAGTCTTTCACGAAAAGCTTATTGCTTCGCGTTTCTTTTTCATCGATGTTACCAGCACTCATGCGGCTCAAGTATATTATATTTATGCTAGGGTGGGTTGTTAGCTGAGCGTTTAAGGGGCTCTCATTCAGAGCGCGATATTTTATTAACGTTATAGCGTTATAGAGCTCCTTTCGCTGTAAGTCGGGGGATGGTGGCAGCGTCGTTGGTTGTTAGCGCGAAATCAGAGCCCTCCGTGGCCGAAAAATTTAAAAATGCAAGTAAACACAACTATTGATATCTTATATTCGTGTGAGAATCTAATCCAGGCCGTCAGCGTTGCAAGCAGGTGTTCCAGCAAAGAGCTATCCCATTGCGTAAAACTTGTTGGGAAAAACCACTATACGAAGGTTATATGTAGTGGGAGGAATCTCCTTAACGCACGTAGTTTCGCGTAATGGCAGAAGCATACAATTGATCCGGGTGCCAAAACATGTTAATTACTCAATTAGTGGACGTTTTAAAGTCTCACCTATTGCACAGTGCTCAGACATATTCATATATCCGCAGCAGCAAAAAAAAAAGCACCATCAAAGTGAACAGTTGTGTAGGCTCGCGCGTTGCCCTGTGCCCTTCGCGGATTCGCAAAAGGAAGAATCATGGCCATTTCGCATCTGCACGTGCACAGTGCAATATATAGGAAAGCTTGTAATGCTACGCGCACATGCGTTCGTTTTGTTGCGGCATGCATCGCTGAGCCGTCCACCAAAAACTGATACCAAGCTAGCTTTTGGGAAAGCGATGCGTACGGGCGCGATTACGCTATCGCGTAATATACTCTTCAAGGTGAAGCTTAATGGTCCTCCAATACTTCTTTTTTTCGTACACGTATTTCTTCATGGCAAATCCTGTTACGTGAACGAGAGACTGATGGACAGTTTTTTTGTTGAGTTGGTATATAGAAATGCCTTGTACTCAATGTAAAAGTAAGTTATTCCGCAGTTGTCTGTATTCAGAAGGCCAGTAGGACGTGAACTTCTCATGTGATTATGTACATCTGCCAAATGTATATATCTCGCTTGTTGGGGATCACAATGGGCTTTTGGGAGCTAAATGACCGCTAAGTTGGGCTGGTTTGTTGAGTTTCATTCTGAAATAATGTAACTGTGCTAATAATTTCGTATCGTCCTAAGAACTGCAATATACACGATTGCTCTACGAGGCCCTACATGAATAATAAAACGCGTTGGTGTGTCAGCGATCCTGCTGTGTCGCTTGCTGACTGGAAGTGCAATATCTAGAAGCTTGAATTCCACGAAGTTATTGAAGTATACACGTGACCCATTTTTCGCCAAGAAGCTCATGCTGTATTTTCATGATCAGGCACATATGTCATCTTTCACTCAGCAATTTTTAGTTGTGAGTCTGCGCGTGGTTTATCTTTCACTTTGTCTGTGTCCTTGTTTGTATCAGCGCAGTTAAACAATTTCGGAACGATTGTGTGCGCTACTCCTATGTACGTGGAAAGTCGACTGACGACTTTCTGACAATGTCAAGCTAATGACAGTTCTACACATGTGCTCCTGGGGCAATACTGTCAAGCGTCTGATATAAATGCTTGCCCGCTCACGCATTTTCGAGGCGCTAATCTGAAGGGGAGGCTTACCTTTTCTCCCACTGTATGGTGTGAACATCGAGGTTCACTGTAAAATCAGATGGTTTGGTCTTGTTATTCTTATTTTTTTAGTTCACCTTGAGAAAATAAATATTTGACGCTAATATCAAGATTGTTCGCAACGTTGAAAAATGACCATAAGAATGAGGAAACAGTCGGCAACGTTTGCTTACTCAAGCAGGTCCAACATTTCAATAATCTCGACAGAGCTTCCGGCGGCCACAACTCGGTGGTGCCACGGACGTGAAAGTTGCGAATAGCTCATGAGCGTCGTACTCAGCGATGGTGACGACTGCTTTCTTTGTCATGTGCTATTCGTTGCCAACATGCTTTGCCCAAATACAGCTCTATTGTGCACAATGTGGCTAATAATTGTGGGAAGCCAAGTGGGTGCTCTGAGATAATGAATCAAGGGGTGAGGAATGCATGATGTTTACTGAACAAGCTGTATTGTCGATTATCAAAGCAAACATGGTTCGCAAAGTGGGAGTGGAGCTCTCAGCTAAGTAACATCGATTCAATTTGATACTCTGAAGAAAGTTCCGAATGCAATCGTTTGATTAAAGTTAATTCATCTGTACAAAGAAGTCTTTCACAGGTTTCGTTGGGGCATAGCCTATGCAGAGGGCTTTCTTTGTACAACAAGGAGAACTAACAGTACTTCATGCTCATTTGAAGAAGCTGAAAAAGACACAGAGCACTATCTTCTAGAGTGCAAAAATGACAACGATCCTCTGCCACAAACTATTGCTCAAAAAAGCGCGCGCCTCCGATTTTAACGACTGCACGAATACCAGGGGCCGAAATGACGCAACTGAAGCCGGCGCAACGAAGAAACAATCAACAAAAGACGCCGCGCGTGCTCGTTCTCTCCCCCTCAAAACCACCGGCCCGCCTACAAGTCTTGGATCTAACGTCGAGCGAATTCTATAATCGTCTTGAAGGAAACGGTGACACACAGCGTTACATCACGGGACAGGGAAACTACTAAAGAGATTCGCCTTTTCCCCAGCTTTGGATGTGCTGCGCTCCGAGGAAAAGCCTGGAAGCTTCCAGTGGCTAGCGGATGTCAGCAAGCATGCGGAGGGAGTTGCAGCAGAGTAAGAAGTCAGTGTGTGATTCTGCCAGCGTGCGAAGGCCTGTCCGGCAGTGGCAGTGCGTGAGTGGCTCATGGTGACGTAGGCGAAGAAGTATTGATGTTGAACTGTGGTCAGTCGATATGGAAGAATCGAAGGACGACGCCGTGAGTGAGAACGTTTTCAAAAGCGTTTCCTGGAAGATTAACCTCGGACAAATGGGACGACGAAAATATATCCTGCAAGAAAATCATTCAAGATCAGTTCAAAGAACTTTGGACTAAATAGGTTTCACGGACATTCTAGTCTATAAGTGTTCTTGGGTAGTTAATGCATGAGATTGCATTGTGGTGCGAGTTGTTGGTTGTACCCGTTGTTGTTTGTACCTTATTAGTTGCATTGTAAGTGATAAGATAACTGCCCAGTGTGCATGTTTGTGCGTTTGTATTGCCATATCTAAGATTAAAGCTTGTTTTGCTAGCAAATCTCGCCACTAACATGATCTTTGAACCACAACCGGCGTTCGCTCACGCACTAAAGCGACCAACTATAAATTATCCGTGCATCCGTTGTGCGTTTTGGGGGTCGATACGTCAGCTGTTGGTATCCGTCCAGCGATTGCCCCCCCCCCCCCTCTAAACGGGATCAGTGATACTCTCTTAAGAAATGTCTGAAAAAACTACATGGTCGGATAGCCGGCCACTATCAGTAGCGAAATTTGGGGCCCCGCTGCACGCTCAGTCGCGCACCTCAGGACTTTTTTCAAGTTTTGCATCTATCCAGCCATTTTTGTATTCACGACAAAAAATTTTCATTACGTCGCTGCGCGTGCAGTTTAACAGAAAGCTGGTTTATGCCGGTAACCACCAAGACTTCCGTCGTGGATATGACGTTGTAAAATGTATACTAACAGACGACAAATATTAAAAAAACTAGAAAAAAATGCCCGCGCAAGCACTCTGTACAGGTGTTTAACCAGCGAAGCTAAATTGTGCAGCCACGGGCTTCTAGACAATGCAGCCGAAGCCAAAGAAACTCCCGCCTCGAGAAACTCCCGCCCAAAGCTGGCGCGCTTTGGCCCGGTGAAGCTGTTTCCGCAAATGCCATGCTGACGCTGTACTGCCTGCAACGCCGCTTGGTTGGCTCGCCCTTGTCGATTTGAAGTCTGCCGGATCCGGCTCTGAAGTCTGTCGAATCCTTGGTGCCCTGTTCCTGCTTGCATTTGCCACCCGGGCCTGTTGTGGTGCCCGGACTGCTGAATCGACTCGGTGAACATCAATTATCTCAAAAATCAGCTGTTAATGCTCTTTTTGGAAAGCTGTCTCCGGTTCGGGCGTTCGTATAAAGTTCAAACTGCAGCGCGCGGGCTCGGCGGATGGCTGCAAAAGGATGAACAACTTCACCGACGACGCTCCCAATGGCGTGCGCTTGAGTGTGCTCGTAGAGAACGACGTATCTGATAGAACAGTCAATGATGAGCGTTATCGTTTCTCGTTATCAACGATTTTTCGTTTGACGCAGCCATGTAGTTTCCGCTGCAAAAGTTTCCTCGCCGGAAGTTGAACCCCTGACTCCCCCCTTCGAAGTGCGCGGCGCTAAATGAGTATACGCCGCAAAGCGTACTATCAGCGTCAAACTAAATTCCAACAGCGGCAAGCCTTTGTCATAGTGTGCGCTGTCCACTTATCACTACGATCAGACGCGCATATATGCGGAAAGCTGCCGAACAAGATGCGCGCGCCTGTCAATCGTGATAAGGGGACGGTACGCACTACACTATCGCAAAGGCTGTTCGGGTTTCATTTGACGCTGATAGGACGTCCTTAAACGTACTACCAATGAGCTATTTATATACAACATTTACCGTTGAAGGTACTCAGACGCCGGGGTAATTACTGCAGGTTTTCGTTATTACTAGCGAGATGGCGTGAAGAGGGCGTTTAAAGGCCGTGGACCCGCTCGTTGTGATGCGCGTGCCCTCCTACCAATGCCATCTCTAGTGTGCGCTAGAAAGCGTGAGTGACCGTGCGCGCTCGCTTATCTCGGAATTGGGGCGGTCTGTACTTATTGCGCTTTCACTGCAGAGTTTGCGTTGAAGTTGCTGTGCGCACGAAGGTCACATCGCTCGTTGCAGTGGCGGTATTTTCGAAAGGAGCGCTTTGCTCAAACATGAAGAAATAACCGGTTGTTCGTGTTCGTCGTGTGTATAGTTAAGAGTTAGTTTCGTGCGTCCTTCTTCGTGTCTGAGAAGCGTGCTTTGAGTGTCGAACTGGCTCGTCCTGTGTGTGTTCTTTTTGTGCGTTCTCTTTTGTGATTGAACAGCGCGCTGCAAGTTTCGAGCTGCCATTCTAAGTGTGACATTCCAATTTTTAGCTATCGCATTTACTGTTTCACCCTTCTGATAAAACTGTGTTTGTTGGTGCCATCTTTGCGCGCAGTAGTTGGCATGCTGTCGCCCAAGTAGATGTTACTTCAGCTACCGCAATGGTAACTCATGATGATCGTGGGTGTTAGTAGTTGTGATGGAAATGTATCAATATAGGCGTAACCGTGGGTACATTCACGTTTAATGATGCCACAACTTCTAAGCGCCATTCATACATTAATGTACATAAACGATCTACAGCATCTTGAAGACCTCTTCCACTTTCGTGTTATACCAATTTCTATGGAAGAAGATTAACCATATTTTCTTTAATGAATCACTCTACCACTAATATGCTAACCCCGATTAAAGTCTTCCTTGCAGTTTTATTGCTAACCGGTATTCTTGGTGAGACGTTACTTGTATTTTCTGTATGCAAACAGTTAAAGTGAAGCTATTGAAGGGAGTATTTGAGTGACTCATACTTTGCATTGACAACATCTTGGCAAATTTTTATTTCACGTGTGAAAATTTGGTTTGCTAAAACATTTTTTTGTTTTGTTAACATTTCTGTTGAGTGGGTGCTTTATTGTATTGAAGAGCTGGGACAAAGTGGTTGAGTGTTTGTCCGAGTGCTTATTTGTGTAGTCTTGTGTTTGTTCGCTACTCTAGCTGTCACGGCAAGTTTTATGCAACAGAAGAGGAATAGCCTGCTCCGTACATTAACGATAATCTCCCTGCATATACATTTAACACACAAAAAATGATTCCTTTGTGTGAAGAAAAAAAAAAAGCTGCGCGCCGCTTCAGCATCATTTTTGCATAAATGACGGATGTGTTCTTGGAAAAGTGCCCGTTCGTTTGATATTCATTATTCCGTTCACATAGGAAAAATACTAGATTTCACCTTTAAGATATGTTTTCACGCTGTAAGGACATATAACTATGGTTTATTTGAATCGCTTGCTGAAAAATAAAAACGCCTCTCTCAAATTGAGGGGGGGGGGGGGGCACGCAGCATGATTTCATCACTTGATTACGCGCTATAACCACTGATCTGAACTGTGAAGAGCAAGCTTAGTGGACTCCAGTGGGTATACCAAAACACGTCGTTTCATATTTTGATATGCACTCGCGGTGTTTTTTCACGCGTTCTCGGGAGTGCGGTCACAGCTTTCATCACTTTCATTCGAGTCTTTTAGTGTTATTCGCTCCGTGTTGTCAGTGTGTACTTTCGGATAAAGCGGTTTCGTGCATGTTTTAAGCCTCCCTCCTTTTTATTCGCTCTGTACAGTAGCTGACTGGACGCGTATTTGGTGGAGCTGTGTGCGTTTTATTTTTCTCCGGTCTCTCTCTTTCTCTCAAGCTGCATAAAAGTAGAGATAGCTTGCGCGTGACGTCATAGTCACAGCTTCATAATGTACTGGCTTACCAACATGGTGGTCTTGATGACGTAATGGCGGGATGGTCAAATTGCATTTAACCTGCTTCAATATGATACTGATGAGGCCAGAGTACGCTTGGCTTCTGAGCTTCAACAACAACACTACTTGCAAGTGATGTAATGATAACGTTAACAAGTGATGTCGCAAGCCTTCCGCGTACCTTGATGTTCACCAGCATGGCGGGTTCAGTGATGTCAGTGCAAGCCATCATCAAAAGTTTGTTCTGAACTCGGCGTGGCAGCGCAGTGAATAAAGTGTCATTGCACGGCTCTCAAGAGGACAGCAGTAAGGGTACCATCCACGCCGGCTGTATTGCGATAGGGGTTTATCGTTGAAAAAGAAAAAAACGTTATCGTGCTTGGACATAGGCGTGTCATGAAGTGTGGCAGGTTCTCAAAATAAACCAGGAGTCTCCCGTTATGACATGCGTCGTAAGCATGCTGTGGTTTTGGCTCGCAGACCTTTTAATGATTTTTTTTCTATCGATTCGTCGCTTCATGTAAGGATTCTTCCCGACATTCTGTGCGCAAGAAGTGTCGCGGTAGTCTCCACAATGCCGCTTCCTGGGGACAATGGAGTCACGAATGTGCACGTGATGAGAGTGCGGACCGTTCTACACAGCGCTGGATTGAGGTGGGCCGTCGAGTTTAAACTAGGCCAGTGGAGCGTGAATCGGTGCGTCTGAGTTTGAATAGCATTCAAGTTTAACTCGAAATACGTGGTCGCCTTGGCGCCGGTGTGTGGCAGTGAAGACCTTGACGGTGGCGCTGCTCTATTCATTACGCGTGACTTCTAATTAAGATACTTCTTCAATATAACAGTCGGATTGCGTAATATTGGATCGCAAATAAGAACTCACACCGTGCTAGTGAGCACTAATCTTGAGCTTCTTTTTTTATCATTCAGAAAGTTGACCCTGGACATAACATAGTTTACAATAGGACTTTTTGGGGGCCTAGTTGGTGTCTACTGATGAAAATTACTTAGCGCAAAAAAAAAAAAACAGAGTGCACAAGAAAGCGAATGCCCCTTGTGCGTCTTTCTTGTGCACGTGCTTCGTTTTTCGTGCGCTCAATCGTTTGCAACAAAGCGTAACAGACACTTGCCACATACATGATTATAATCAGCTTACTTTGCTTGTGGTTATTGCATGTATATGACCCCTTTTTGATGCACTGATTATAGTTGTTGAGTGTATACTAGCTGAAAAAAAAAAATGGCTTGGACTTCAATGTGTCGGTGAGGCCCCGCACCTATGGTCTAGTGGCTAAGGCACTCGGCTGCTGACCCGCGAGTCGCGGTATCGCATTCCGGCTGTGGCGGCTGCATTTTTGATGGAGGCGAAAATGCTGTAGGCCCGTGTTGTCAGATTTGAATGCATGTCAAAAAACCCCAGGTGGTCGAAATTTCCGGAGCCCTTCACTACGACGTCTCTCATAATCACATACATGGTGGTTTTGGGACGTTAACACCACATATTAATCAAATCAATGAGTTGGTGAGAAGAAGTTTTCTTTTTTAATATGGCCTATGTTCATGAAAAACGTACGACTGAAACAAATGCAACAAAAGTTCCTGTATATTTTACATCATGTTATTACGACTGTATATAGTCAGCTGTTTCAGAGCAAGCTTTACTTATTTATTTTAGGATAACGCTTCAGATAGAATTAGCTCTTTTTTTCTAGCGCTAAATTGGCATTGAGATGAAGTTAATGAAAACATAGTTATTTTTTTCGCTAATGCACGTTGTTGCTGATTGATTGATATGTGGAGTTTAACGACCCAAAACCACCATGAGATTATGAGGTACGCCGTAGTGGAGGGTTCTGGAAATTTGGACCAATGCACGTTGTCGCTGATTTTGGGAATGCGCTGCTGTTGTACAATGTACAATTGAAGGTTTTCAGTGTTCAAGAGACGTTCACTCAAAACGAAATCGTACTATCTTCACTTTTGAGACATCCTTCAGAACATACTGGAACATTCATTCGCGCATAGGTTTCACCCGCGTTGCACAACTCCAGCTTTCTGATTAAAGTCTAGGGCTTCCGCTATAGTTTCCCTGCGTAGAAGGGGGGGGGGGGGTGAAGTACTTGCTTAAAAGCTACCTTTTTTTATTGTTCATTGTGTAACCAAGAGCCTAGTGCACAACGTGTTGTGACGAAGAACAAATATAGTTGGAACTCTACTCAAGTTTGGCTCGACTTGGGCTTGAGAAATCGAAAAGCTTACTTTCAACCTCTTGCACAAGAGCTTGAAATATCTTTAGTTTCTTAATAACTGCTAAGACACTCTGATTGATTTTTGGGGTTTAACGTCCCAAAACTACAATATGATTATGAGGGACGCTGTAGTGGAGTGCTCCGGAAATTTCGACCGCCTGGGGTTCCTTAACGTGCACCCAAACCTGAGCCCACAGGCCTACAACATTTCCGCCTCCATCGGAAATGCAGCCGCCACAGCCGGGATTCGATCCCGTGTCCTACGGGTCAGCAGCCGAGTACTTTAGCCACTAAACCACCGCGGCGGGGCTGCTGAGACACTCTGCAAAGTTTGAGAGCTTGGTTGAGAAAGCGGCGCTTGGAGTGGCATATATTTCTGTCACAGTTATGATTTTTGCGATCATTTCAGTGTTGTTTCTGATAAAGCGATTACAGTTGTTTCTCGTTTGTCTATTTTTTGTACCTTTACCGCAGTTATTCGCCGTGTCAGTGACCTACATAGGTTGCTCGCGAAGTCAATCAGCATGGTGGTCCCGAGGATGATAGCGAACGAGTAGGAGGGCATGGAAGACAGTCGTACAGCGATTTGTGACAAATATGCGACACCATGCGCCCATCACTTCGCGAAATGGCCATCCAGGTTGAAATTGAGTACAGTTCTGTGCCAATCAAAAACAAACGAGTATAAATGTGTAGCGCTGCCATTCGTTTGGTGGCGAAAACGAAGCTGGCTCAGCACAATTTGTGAGCACCGACGCCTCTTCGTTCTCCGCGGCATCGACCTATACATGTGTGCGCGGAAATGCACCGCTTCGGCTTTGCACGAATAACCGTCGGCTGCCGAAATGTCCTTCTTTATATATGTAGATGGTAGCTCGGCTACATTCGTTAACGTGGGATACACCCTGCACCCATGATTATTTCAATGGCGTCGTGGCCAGTTTTCCAAGAAAAAAATGGCGAACACGCGTCGTCCGTGCCATCTTTGTCATCTGCAAAAACAAATATCTTCAAGCTCTACTGGGGTCAAGGAATTAGAATAGATACCAGCGATTCGGGAAGCTTTTTACACATGAATGACTTCTTCGAACGCTTGATAATACTGTTACGGTTCATGTGACACAAGACATCACTATTTCTTTAAGCTCCTCAAGAAAAGAAAGAGGAGAACATTTCGTTATTTATTTATTTATTTATTTATTTATTTATTTATTTATTTATTTATTTATTTATTTATTTATTTATTTATTGCAGCGAACTCTTCGCCTTCTGGACATTACATAGGTTGGATTACAGTACAGCCAGGCAACGTCAGTCTGAGGGAAAATACGTTAAACTATCCAAGAAAGTTGACATAACAGTGATAGCAGCAATCTTGTAGAAAAAGCCGTTCCAATCTGATGCCGTGAGGGGAAATAATAAAGAGGAAAACGTGACCATCCGGGCACGTATAACCGTGCCGTGGCGTCACGGTAATGTATGTGAGCACTGCGTTCGTAACGCAGATCATTCACCGGCGTACGCCACAATCATTCTATAAAAATGTGTGCATATCACTTTCAAACTTTTTTTGTGGCTTAACGCTCTTGCAGCTTTCTCTGAAAATATATATATTTTCACTAGCTGCTTTGCACATACTAAAATAGATGAGCTTAACTAAACGAGAATAGTGCAAATCTTGATTCGCCCAACATGGCTTCCAAAAGTCGTACAACCGAAGGGTGCTCCAAGAACGGAGTAATTGCACTATGAACGTTCAGACGGTAGAGTGCTCGTGATTGTACGGGTTTCATCTGTGTTTATTAGTGCGTGCTTTTTTTATTCTTCGTAAAAAGAATGCCTCGCATTCACTGCCTAGAATTGCACCCAATCAGCCTTATCGACGCGGGGTTTGCTTTATAGGTTACCACACATCCGATCATCACAAATTTTCTTGGGCCAATTACGCTGAAAAAAAGATTAAATTTTCTGGCTGAAGGAACCCGCTTTGTGCAATGGGTTGCAGCGCGCACAATTTTGCCATTGCTAATCGTAACCCTTGGGAGTGCAAAGAACGCAAGCGAAACCCAATCTGCCCGCACGGCAGGTTTTGTCAGGACACCTGAAAATGTGGGCATACCTTCTCGTCGGCGCTTTATATTCCTCGTGGCGTTTGTCTCTCCTCTCGCTATGTCGCGCTAGCGTCTACTGACATTTCGAATTGTGCAGATGATTGCAGCAATGTGAACATGTGCTGCTACCGTATATATTATAATAACCACCTACAGTTATAACTTACGTGCTGTATACAATGAACGGTGTAGTGGCGTGGATGCGGCTTCGGCTGTGGCACACCTTCTTTGTTCGTCCACCGGTACCCACCATTGTGTGGTTACATTCGCAACCCCTACTTATGCGTATGCATCCAGGAAATGCACGCGTTCTTTTATTATTTTGTTGCTGCAGGGGTGATTTCTGAAGGAGCCTATGTCCAGCCGTGGTAGTTTTGTCATCTGTGGGCAGGCGTCCTAAATATTCTGACGCTCGTACTTTGCTCACCTGGTCAGCAGTTTGTTGGATAGCACCATTTGCGGCGGGATCAATATCGACTTACCGTTGTGCGTACAAGGTAACGATCGTTTCCGGCTACGGTGTCTCGCCAAACAGAAAACGATCGAACCATTTCGTATCATGTTCGATGACACGTTTGGCTGAAAACTTTTGACGTGAGCTATGTTGGATTCACTTTGTTATAGCAATAATGCGTGGGGTTTTCGTCGCAAAACCACGCAATAACAATGAGAGACGCCGTAGTGGAGGACTATAGAAATTTTGACCATGTGGTGTTATTTACCGCGCACTGATATCACACAGCACACCTGGCTCTAGCATTTTGCCTGGCATAATGCGATAGCCACGGCCAGGATTGAACACGCGATTTTCCTGTCAGAAGCCTGACACCGTAAGCGCCACGCCACCATGACGGATGGGAATAACTTTGTAGAGGCATTAATATTGGTGAGGGACAAGCAGATCATTCGTTGTTTAAATGTTGAATGTTTTCTGCAGAGGAAACGTTGATTGATTGATTGGTTGATTGATTGATTGATTGATTGATTGATTGATTGATTGATTGATTGATTGATATGTGTGGTTTAATGTACTGAAACCACCGCATGATTATGAGAGGCGCCGTAGTGGAGGGCTCCGTAAATTTCGACGACCACCGGGGGTTATTTAACCTGCACCAAAATCGGAGCACATGGCCCTACAACAATTTCGCCTCCATCGAAAATGCAGCCGCCACTTGCGGGATTCGATTCCGAGAACTGCGGGTCAGCAGTCGAGTACTTGAGCAACTAGACCACAGTGGCGGGGCTGCAGAGTTGATGGCGATAATATCGCAGCCTAATTCGTTGTGCTGATCCCTTACACGCGTCCAAAAGCAAAGCTTTTCTAAACTATATGAAAAATTTTATACTGCATCTCGACAAGAACTTATTACTTTCGAAGCAGCAACCCCATCCTCTGCGTGCCAGTGCATTGCACCGCATGTTTATGTATCGAAATATTATTGCAGTATGCCGTGGGATCGAATTCCGGCTGCGGAGGGTGCAGTTTTGTTAAAGCCGAAAATGCTGTAGGCTCGTGTGCTCAGATTTGGGTGCACGTTCAAGAACCCCAGATGATTGAAATTTTCGGAGCCTTTCATTGCGGCATCTCTCACAAACATATAATGGTTTTGGGTCGTTAAAACCCAGATACTATTAAATATAATTGCAGGACCCTGTCCACCAGTAACATAGCCAAAAATTTTAGGGGCTGGTTTGAACCATACTTTGTGGATGTTTGTGCGTCCGTTTCTATTTGTTCACGTAAATTGTGTGTGAGTCGGTTGTAGCATGCCACGACTTGGTTGTAAGGACGTTTATTTGGCCGTGTACACGAGAGCAAACAAGCGCCACGCGGATCCGATGATGAAGCACACGCCCAAAAACGATCATGATTATTAGCCAAACATATGATGATGATTTATGGCTGCACAAATGAGGAGGAAGTGCATAAATAGTTGCCTACAATACATATATATATATATATATATATATATATATATATATATATATATATATATATATATATATATATATATATATATATATATATATATATATATATATATATATATGCAAAATTTTAGCTTTTCGGGGGTTTGAACATTCCCAGCAGCGCGGGAGCAAAGTTAACATGCATGCTTCTCGATTTGACCCTGAAGCCTGAGATGTCATGGTGTACCATTTAGTGATGAAAAGGGGTAATTAAATTGGTTAAAAGCGTTATCAATGTTTCTTTCATACTATTAAAGAAAGGATGTTTCTCTCTCTCTCTCTATTGCATTTAAGGTAGCAGCAACCGCTGCCGCCAGTGCCGTTACATTCGTTGTGCATTTTCACTATTGACAGGTTTCTCAGAGATGCTCGACTAACGCCGGTATGGTGCAATCTCCTGCAAAACTAAATATAAAAGCGAAATGGAGTCGACTCCTCTGAATGAGCTCGGTGATGTAAGCACTACGCTCTGCAATCGCCAGAGCGTACGCGCTCTATAAACGAGCGTTCTTGCTGACCTCATACACGCGTGCACACACTGACATCAGCAGAAAGGACAGTCAACGTAAATCTATCGGTATTCAATGTTTCACTCGATGCTCGTTGACGCCCCCTTCGCCACAGGTTTCATCTCTTGCAACATGGGAGTGCGACACGCAAAACTCCCTGCTCTCCTCGTCAGTCCATCGATCCGAGACGCCTGTTATCTGACAGGTATTGTCTTGTGTGCTGCGCTGAACTAAGATGTCGCTCGCATACCGGCAAAGTTTTACAGGCAGACATTTACATGTTTAGTATTTCATCCGATACTCTCTTTAACCAGCAAAAATTCTTTATATTGATTCCTGCAGTGGGCACTTGTGTAATGACGGTGAGTCGGGAAAGGCTTTTTGTTTACTTTTTTTTGGCGCATACTTTTCCCTTCTTATAACGCCAGCGTAAAACAAGAGTAAATATATGTACTGTGACTTAACACAATAAAATATAACAAACACTACTAAGATGTATCGCCACCTATGCAAATTGCATCCTTAGTATGCGCTTGTACAAAGTTAGAGAAGGTCAGGAATATACGCACTATCAAGAGGAATTTTTCTTGTATGTGGGAATTCTTTGCTCTTTATTCCAACGCAGCTGTCATATACAGGTGTTGGTAACTCGAGCTTCTCATGCACTTCTGGTAAGTCGGTCGTCTTGAGCCTCTGTGAGCGAGTCGCATCACTTGCAAAGCGGTTTTTTTTTATGTATGAGTTATAGTCGCCTGCTGTGGGGTGCTTCTTAACAAAAACCATGCTGTAAGAGAAGCAGCACATTTCCGCCTCGAAAATGCTAATTTATCATCATGAATATGCGAGAATCTGAAGATGAGGATGATGTAAAGAGAATGCGCAAGTTTCTTCCAAAAAGCTTCAACCACCATAAATTGATGCTAATGTTTTGTAGCATTGAATTTTCGGATTACGCGACATAGTGCTGTTGATAGACGTGCCGTTAGGATGAGAAAACGAGACTGTGCAGGAAACGCTGTGCGCTGATCCAGTGATGAGGCCTCGTTGGTGGCGCGTCTATTAGATGTCGTCTCAGCTAAGTTCAGTTGCAGTTATAAATATGCGGATGCGCTACAAGGCGGACGCGACAAAACGCACATTGCTTTATTAGTGCAGAGAGTAATTCACACTACTTTCTAGCGAGCTTTGTTATCAGTTACTCATTTCGATAGCGGCGGGGGCAGTATAGTACGCGAGAAACCCGGCGAGTGTACATAAGATTAATAATAATAATAATAATAATAATAATAATAATAATAATAATAATAATAATAATAATAATAATAATAATAATAATAATAATAATAATTTGTTATTATTTATTATTTACAATCCGTGGAAAATGTGCCTAATTCTATTCCCACCCCGTTGCTCCAACCCTTGTTGTCATTCCATTCCCATTCCATTCCGGGGCCACGAAAATGTGGAATTATTCCGGATTCATTCCAATTCCGTTGTGGAAACACCGCAGCACTGTTACGCACTAACAATGCTTTCGCCCATGCGTACACAGATATCTGAACGGTGTCCCTAAATAAAATATCACTCAATGGCCTCCATAGCCTGCGAATTCGTCCAAGAACGGCGTTTTCATGAAGTGGCGTCCCTTCAAAAAAAAAAAAGAGAAACCTCGTTCCGCAACACACGTCAATGTCCTAATATTCTCAGCGGGTATTCGGCGCTTTCTCTTCGCAGCATCTGAGATTGTCCAGCGCCATCGCCTCCTCGCTCGCTGTCAGTATATTGCTCGGCGCGCGTTAATAAAGAGCCAGCGCGACTGGCTTTGTCAATCTGGACTCTGGCCTCTGTCGTCGATTTTTCTCGTCGCAAAGACTACTGCATCCCTCTTATTTACCGGCGGGCAGTGACGCTGAATTTGGTGCTGCAACTAAGCCGACTGGGTTCGTACCTTAGGTGGCTTCGATCTCGACACGTTAGACACAAACGGGCGACGTCAAGATGCCCTGCAAAAGTCACTCCCTTTCACGGACCACACAAACCGTTTCGCCGATACCTATAGTATCCGTGTAAATGGTTGTACAGATTCACAGCTTCCACAGACGGGACTCGTAACTGGCTTTGGAAGTGCGCAATAGGTGTGAACATTCAGTGAAGCCAACTCAAGCTATATAGGGGAAGGCCTGTAATGTCTCATACTCGCGGTGACTGGTGTCCGTCCGGCCCCCTGGCACGAGGCCAACTATGGCGTCTCCCCCCACGCGGGAAGATAAATGAGCTTTATGAGCGCTGGAACGGGGATTGCGTCTGCAGGATGCGCAAAGCGCGAGAATATAAACGCATGCAAAACGAATTTAGATTAGTCTCCCACAATTCTAGTCAATTCACGGTAAATATTAAAAAAGAAATCATGCGCACATTTGTTTGGGTGCCATTTTACAGGGAGTGTAAAAAAAAACATGACATTGTCAGTCGAAGCCTCGGGCTTTCGCCGAGTACAGTTTAGAATTTGCAGTCTCCTTCAATTTTTCTAGAGTGTTGTGTCGTCGTAAAAACGAACATGGGAATTTTGATGAAATCGGCTTCGCGCAGAGTTTTAAAACTTGAAATAGTCATATCGACCTCAGCATTGCAAAAAAAAATGCCCCCCCCCCCCCGCTCCCTGGAAAAAAACGTACAGTTTTGCGACCACCACGTTTCCACCAGTTTCGCAATTCTCTAGTTTTCAGCGCACAGTAAAAAAACAGTGTATTTTTGGTCACAATATTCATTCAGTTTAAAGAACAAGTAGTATTAATGGTTTGGGTTTAATGTACCGAAATGACGGTATGATTGAGGGCTTCGAAAATTTCGATCGTTTGCGGTTCTTTTACGGGCACCGAAAGCTAAGTACACATGCCTCAAGCATTTTTGCCTCCATCAAAAAGGCGGCCGTGTGGCCGGCATTCGATCCCGCGACCTTCGAATCAGCAGTCCAGATCCATGACCACTGATGTGGATTCCAAGGAATAAAAAATATGCGACCTTATCAGTATTTTATTTTCTTTCCTGTCGAGGAAAAGACCACAAGTATAATAAACGGCACCAAATACGCATACTTCAGGAACTTTTTGCTGTAGGCAAGTTTAACTAGAGACACTGAAGCTCGGCACATGCTGACTTTGATACTGAACCTTTCCTTTAGGATTAGTTTAGTGGCTTTCTGGCGCACCGTTTCCCTTCTTAATTGTTGAAACCACTGAAGCTTGAAAACGGTATTCTTTAAAAGGCTATTTCTAACACTTTTTTGTTAATATTTCTGAAGTCAAGCACGTTGTCCCCCATTATGCGTAAGAAGCTTTCCACTGTATGAGTTTATAGCAAGTTCTAATGTGTCACGTGGGTGCAAATAAACCTAGTGGACGACCTACACGTTGCGCTCTGCAAATCTATTATGAGCTGTTCAATATAACTGTACGAACCATAATCACAAATTCACTGTTACAAAGCAATAAATGCGCAGCCTGGTTACAAGGTACGGTAAGCTTTGTCTTGCAGTCGCTTGGCGAACCTGAGAAGGCTGCTTGCACGTGAAAATGATGCTCGGAGGGCGAATAAAACAGGGAATGTATTGCAAATGAGTTGTTAATTGACAAGAAGGTTCATTACACGCAACGAGAACAGCGGTGGTTTTGCTCGCTGCGATGTTTCCCGCAAAGATTTTGTTGCATAACATGGACCTTGTTTGCCAATAACAGCCTTCACGCTTCGCCGTGATGCATTCTATGTGTCATTCGCCCAATTAGTACCGTTTATTAGCCCAAGCGGATCACGCCCGCAATCACGGCGCATATGAAATTTGAGCACCCGCATCTTCGAGCGGTCACCGCTGCTGTTCGTTTGCCCGAATTTTCCCAGCGACTGATCACAAGATAAAGCTTGCCGCACCTTACAACCAGGCTACACATTTCTTTTGGGACAGCGACTGAGATTATGGTGCGTTCAATTATTGTGCAGAACTCGCATAGATTCGCAGAAAACAGTGCGTGGCGCGTCCGCTATGTTTATTTGCTCGTATGTGACGCATTATAAGTTGCTAGAAACTGACAGAGTGCAATGTTTTTTCACACATAATGGTAGCGAGGATGCCTGACTCTAAATAGAGTGATTTTAAGAAAAAAGTATTGAAAGTGGCCTTTCTCACCAAAGTATTTTGAAACGCGGGCGTTTTAGTAAGCCACATGCGTTTCATCACAGGTTTAAATAGTAAATATTTGCTCGAAAACCACTAAACCACTAAAGCCATCCTGAAAAATAGAATAAATATCAAAATTCACATGTAACTAGATTTATTATCTCTACTTTCACTTGTTTACGGCAATAAATGCCTGAAATACAAGTATTATGTATCAATTAGCTTGATTGGAATTTTCTTTTCTCAAAAAATTTTTTTCGTATAAAAGAGAAATGAAATATAATAAGGTGACCAAGGAGGACACCGCATTTCACTAGGTGATTGCGAAATTCAGGATATGTAAAATTGGCGGAACTTTTTTTGCCGAAGTTTCTAAGCGAAAAAAAAAAACAATTTTTTTGCAGAATTAACTTCAGAATAATTGTTTTTTGTCTAAAGCCAGTGCCTAGAGTAAACTTCATTAAAATCGGGAATGGTTACCGTTTTTTGTTTTTTGTTTCGTTTTCGGTTTGTGTTGATTCTTCTTGACACACACAGGCACAAAACTTAAACCTCGTGCCTCCAGGTGGAAGAAAAAAGTGTTTGGCGAGCGCGGTTTCATTCGATAAATGATTCGCGCCAACAGCACATCTAGTGACTGCATAGTAGCGTTTCACTAGTGCTACAAAGTCAACAGCAAGCACCTTATACAGACTATTTTCAACCTTTTTTTATCCCAGCGTCCACATATGTAGACAAAAGATATCGATCAAGTGGGATCAAGCTAGCGAACGCGTTGCCTCAAAAATCAATTTGAAATAAATAATGTTTTCCCATTCCATTTGAAATGTTGGCGTTACTTCAGCATTTAATAAAAGGGTATATATGTGTCCACTTCTGTCAACAAACAACGGTCTTTGCACACGGAACAATGACGTTGTCATGACGCATGTAGAGGCTTTGTGCCAACATTCTGTATATAGCTCACTCAAAATTGAAGTTTTTAAATTATTCGACTTCACTCCAGAAAAGGAAGGGTTAATCTTGCTTTTTTGCTAGCTTCGTAGCACTGTGAGGGACGAAAGTTTTGGAAGTTCAGTTGTTGTGGTGGTGTTCACATTTGTTGAAGTCAGACATACTGAGTTCATGTGAAACTGATTGAACGTCGCATGGCGTAGTAGATCCCGCTTCGTTGCCGTGCAACTCTACCCAAAACATTGTTTGCAATATAGCTGAATGCGCTTTTGAGAACTTGCCTTGAATTATCTGCATTATACGGACAGGGGTTTTGTGAGGAAGCGTACACGGCATAATTTTCAGTCTCTCTAACGCAAGTGCTTGTTCCAATTTGGAGAGCACCGACGATAATCAGCGCGTTAAATCAGAAACAGTAACAAGCAAAGGCCTCTTGGACAATGTTATGGATGATGATGAAAGCATTCCATTTTGGCATAACCATGAACGCATCGGTAACGATAATCAATGATGACGAAGATGATGATGAACACACTAAATTAAAGCTGTGGGAACGCTAATGGGCCTTTAGTACTGATAATGATGGTGATGATGAAAGAGTAGAACATGATGTTGAATTTGTTCATTATGGCGTTCATGAAAGATGATGTTGAAAGTGTTGAATCAGAGCCGTTAGCAAGTGACCACGCGAACGTTTATGACGATGATTATGATGTTAAATATGAACTCGTTGAACTGATTATGAACGCGTTGATTGTAGTACATGATAAGGATGAAAGCGTTGAAACATAGCCGCCAGCACGCACCGTTCTTACGTACGATAAAGAACGATGATAAATCGAGTGTAACCAGTGTTCATAGTGACCACTTATGTGTACACTTTTTGGTGTTTTGAACTAAAGATAACTTTTCCAGACTTTAGGCTTATTCTCACTTTCTGAGGTATTTTCATTGCATATGCCGAAAAAAAAAAAGAAAAGGCTCCTGCGATTTTTTTGTGTGTAACTTGATTGGCTGTGGGATACAAAGCGTTAACGGCATGAAAGCTAGGCACCGCACTAGAGATGACACACACACTAAAGCGCGTTGCCTGTGTAGTGTCTGCTTATCAAACTGCAGTACCTTGCCCAGAAGTGATTACTTTTCACCATGCACTATATGAAGTGCCCATTTCATTGAGGGCACAATGCTATAGAATCGTGCTCTTAGCTTTAGCCGCACGTTGAAGAACCCCCTAAGGTGCGGAGCCCTGCACTATGGAATCTTTCATAATCACATCGTGGTTTGGGGACTTAAAACTCCAACAGTTACCATCCTATTGGGTGCCCTACTTTGACGACATTAATACGTCCGAAGTCGTCTCCAGTTTCATTTGTGAGCCCGGCACCACAGAGGTGGGGTTTTGCTACGTTAAACATGTGCATCTTTGAATTTCCCGGTTTGTGCGGAATGTGCACGTACGTGATCATCTATGGCCGTACGTGCTGTGACAATCATGTATGGTTACAACAGTCTTGCTGACCAACGTTACGACAGTCTGTTCGCAATCCAATAGGAGGGCTCACTAACAGACGTTATCAACTCAAACCTCCACGTTAAAAAGTTGCATGGTGATTGGTCAGGAGAGCACACCATAGGGTGTGCAAAGAGGGCGCGGAATTCAAGCCGCCGTAGTCTGCAATCAATAAAACGTTCATCAAAGAGGAAGTTTTTATGCTGTGGTTTCTCTTGTAATCTGCGATCAAGCGGTATCGCAGAAGTTCGGCGTTGTCTAACGGTGTTTCCGTCGGTGTCGCTTCACTGACGTCAACGGTAGATGTGACGGCTACCTGTCTTTAGTCATCACATCATGCACACAGTAATCCGTATAATCCGCTTACGCATTTTTCTGTTCAAGTGTGGATGGCTAGGCGTCGTTGCTGGGCAACTGCTCACCTCTATCAAATAGTTCTGTGCGAATTTGATTAGCACCATGAGACGGTGTTGCTTTTATTGCATTCTCTGAAATGCGTACGTTCATTGTATCTTCAATCCCTCGCAATTCAAGACACGCAAATGTGCTACGCGTTCGCGTACGAAAGGACACAAAATTTGAAAACAGTAGGAACAAAGATTTAATGTTTGTCATCTTTTCACATGAGAAACCCGCAACACAACTTCAGGTAACGACATGGATCGGGTACAACTCTGTAATCAGCACTCAAGGATTGGCTTTATAGAAAGGGCCGCCACTATTACAGAATGCTACGTCACTTCATCGCTAGCAGATTGATATCCCTTCTCTTGCCACATGTTCATTGCGCAAGTTGCACAGAATATACTCGTACAGTCTTGGACCCTTCGCTGTCGGGCCGAAGGTACTGATGTATACCTACGGCCCTTCACATCAGAAGACATCCGAGAACACATGACTAAATTTGAAAGCACAGAACACTCGGTCATAACAGTTCACAGGGAGGGGAAGAAAGACACATAGGTGAAGTGAGCATCGCGTCGGAGGTTATCCTGTGTCATCACTCCCGGTACATTTCCTTGAACCGGTGCTATTGTATGCGAGCGAGTAAACAGCATGCATCAGAATGAGTTGGAAACATTGACATTACATAGACAGTCACTCACTGTGCTTGAGCGTGTAAAAACCGAAAAAACGTTTGAAAAACAGAACTGTACTCTAGCAATATATTGTTCTTATCTGTACACGCACAGCCATTTTTATGCAAGCATTGCGCAAAAACACACATATGAAAAGGGTAATTCAAGATACTCGCAATGCTTATTAACCCTAAAGTGGGGCATGCTTTGTTGAAATCTGATGAACGTGTGCTTGAAAGATACCAAAGAACGCACACTAGTGCACATCACAGTTTCTTTGAGCCCGGGCGAAAGAAACACAGTTTTTCTCTCTAGCGTAAAAGAAGCGTCAACAATGTCGTTCCAAGCGCTAATCAACGTAAACCACGCGCAAACGGATTTAGGTTGAAGGACGCTTGGACGTCTATATGGAACAGTATAGCATGGCATACGTGCAATAAGACAATATTTACGCTTAATAAACAGTGAAACACAAAGTGCCCTGTTGCTTTAGGGCACTGACCTGATGAAAAGCTTTGAATTGGCTTATGCAGAGAGAGGTCAGTGAGGAATCGTCCCGACGAGCTGCCCCGTCACCTACCTGGTCTCTCTAACACCGTTATTCAAACACTTCCTGTGTTCATCTTCTCATCGTGTTATATAAGCAGCTGTTCATCGATAATCTCGGAGGGAGCCTCGACGTGTGGTTCACACCTTATTTACAAGGCTGTTGCGGTGGTTTTTTGCCGCTTCATTGATGACCGTTCGCCACGCCGTCGGTCGGGCTAGCTGAACTGGGCGATGCAACGTTGTTTGTGCTGCGACCCATTGGTCGTCATGCGTTGCGTGTCACTGCGGGAGTGGGCCATCCGCATGAGGTCTACTGAAGATCGGGCCACATCCACTAGGCCGCAGCGAGACTTCCACATGAGTACGAAGGCTTCTTGAATTTCACGCATCCGCACTACGTAGATGACTGGATCGACAAAAGACTTGATCAACACCAGTGTGTTGGTGAGTATGCCGAAGGTGAGGCGCAGGTCGAAGGACAACGATGTAATTGGCAAGGGACAATCGAGGCATGTCAGTACGTAAAAGAGTACGGCTGGCATCCATCCTATGAGGTAAGTGCCAAGTATCAGCAGCGTGGTGTAGACGGCCTTTACGCTCCTGCGAAGCTGTCCCGGAATTTGCGCGGATAGGCCCGTTCCCATTTGGTGGCGTCTAACCAGCACGAAAATGTGTGTGTATATGAAACACATGAGTACCAGGGGAATGAAGAAAAGTCCGGAAAGTGTAACGCGGAAGGGGCTCCAGAGTATGAAGTCGTAGCGGCAATTTGCCACCTGAAATCCCTGCCCCGGTACGCTTGTGAAGTACAAGAGGAAGAAAAAGAGAGGCACAAGCCACATTGCTGCTGTTGTGAGCCATACAGTGCGTCGAGTGACAGTTGCAGCGTAGTGAAGAGGCCGCAAGATGCCAATGTAATGGTTCACGGCGAGGGCCAGTAGGTGAAATACTGAAGCGATGAGACCCGTTAACCGGAATGCTTCCAGGGACAGCGCCCAGCAGGCCGGAGGCTGGATGTGGTACAAGGTCGGAAGGAGGCTGTTCACTACGAGTCCGACGCCAAGCACCAGGGACGCGTAAGCGTTCGCCGCCGACAAACTGAGGCTGAAGCAAAGCGTCGGGCTAGGGCTGCGACGCAGCCAGTGAACCGACTCGACTATAACAACGTTGAAGACCATGGACATTAAACAGGCCACTAGCATGACGGGAACCGCAAGGCGGTACACGTCGCGGGCCGCGTCTAATGGAGACCTCGGGGTTACATTGAAATCTTCTGATGTTACGTTCATCGCACTCATGATGTAGGCTCTGTGCCTCCTCAAAGGAGTGAAGTCTAAACTAAAATATTCTAGAGTGTAAGCAAGGATGTGTGGACGTCATACACGATGCTACCACTGTTACTGTCCTCAGCTAATAGCAGTTTGTTACTTCTCACTCTAAGTGAAATCATAATGCTGAACGGGTAACAAACGATTGTGGAAAGCTTCTGGAAAAGTTTTTTTGGAAGTAAATGGCGAAGAAATGATCGGATGAAGATTATAAACTTAGATATTTCACGTATTGCGCCCACCACTTCTGCTGCAGGGTAGGATTGTGTGAATTGCAGAGCTGCCTTAGGGACACGAAGTTAGACAGGAAGCGTAGTCAACTATACAGTAGAGATAGTACGGTTCCTTGAAGCTGTCAATCCTGAGCCACCTAATGCGAGGAGGAAGAAACCAACCAAAGATGCTAGAAGTGTCCTTAAATTTACCCGCACTCCACTTCGGTTCGTGAGAGCTGGATATGGGTGTCTGTCTAGTCTTTTTCTACACAAGTTTCACGTCTTTTCCCACACAAGTTTCACGAAAGTTCGGGCTTCAGTCTGTACTCACTTGTTGCTCACAGTTGACAGTATCCATGAAAGGTGACACCTGCTTTTTTTTCTCTTTGGTGTGCTTGCAATCATTGCTAAACTCGGAATGGGAACTTTTTGTCGTCACAGTTCACATTTCTGGTGGTTGTGAAAAAGTTAATGATTACACCACTGTTCACACCAAGTGCACACAACTCTGCGAGAGCAGAAAATGTTTCCTTGCACTAGTCGTCAGATTGCTCAGACTTCCGAGTTCAACAACTGATGGTGCTGGCCGTCGCAGTCGGCGAATTTTTCAGCAGCCAGTCGGCGCAAACGTCGTGACTGACGAACAAAGGGTGTTCTCGTGAAGAACTCGGTGCCAGTTTTTCTCTTTTTTTCCGCTGACCACACGCGCAAGAGACCGTCGGTTGATGTAGATGGTAAAACAGAGTTCGCTAGTTCGCTACGCGCGTACAGCGCGTTCACGATGTTCTTGGCCGAAGACGCAGGTAGATTGTCTTAGCGAGAGCTTAAACTTCGCGGCAGTGGGTGAAAAAAAAATGCCGACAGCAAGGCTTGTCGCCCGTCCTCGTTGTCGCACCAGATGAGCAGCCCATTCAGAACTTCGGGCAACAACCGCACTCTCTCGGACGTCTGGCTGCCGTGAAGAGCCGAGCGCAGACTGGCGCGGTGTGGGCGTACGCCGCGTTTGTAGTTCGCCGCGCGCACCGCCTGGCGCTGCAAGCGGCGCCTTACGGGTCGAGCGGGGCGGGTTCGTGGGGATGTGAGAAATCGGGAGATGAGGATGCCGCTCTCGAATGCTTCCCTCCTCTACAGCGAGGTGCTTCGCTTGCTTTCACCACCCATCTACTACTTGCGCGCGGTTTATCGGAGAAGCTCAACAGTTTGCCCGCCGGCCGCCGTTGAAGCGCTCGTTGTGCTCAAGCGCAATTACTTTCCGGGGCGGCGTTTTCCCTGCCCGTGTGGCTTAACTTCTTTCCGCATGGTGATCAACTCTTCGACCCACCGCGTGTTTTATAACGGTGCTTCTGGCCGCTGGTGTTTGGGCACCTCGCTATCTCACCACAAACTTTAGCGCACAATATTTATTTATCTTGCATTTCGATGCAATATATATATGCGTCCGTATTTGCACACTGTGCATAGTAGAAGCAGCGATTCTTTTCGGGACGTTACCTTCGGTTGCGGCACTTTTGAAACACCAAGTTTTGCTTGATTTTCACCTTCGTAACTTATTCAATTATTCTTACATTGCTTGCACGTAAGCTGAGCTTTAGTGTGGCCATTGGTAATGCTCGTTGCGACGGTAATTTGGTGGTACCGTCACAAGGTACCACCGAATTCAGTGTAACGGAGGCACCGTCACACTGACTGCTTTCTCTGCTGAGCAACTTTCTTTTCGAAATTACCGAAGTTAAATAAAATAACCCGCCCGAACCTGTGTTCTCATGATTGCCAGCATTCAGGTTAGGCCATTCATTCAACTCACACAGCCACGCACTTATAAATTCAATTTGAAGCATTTTTTGGAGAGCCAAATATTTTTTAGCATATCTATTTGCTTATGACATTGGGCTGGCGAGATCTTTTCGTTTACTTGGTACAACCGAAAAATGGCATAACATCACATGACATGAATGAATACTCGGAAAGGCAACGGCGGCTGCGAGAAAAGAAAACCCTGAAGCTGTGGATTGTCTATACATACGACATGCATGCAATCTTATGAGATGTGGGAACACTTGGTTTCAGCGCAAGTTTCTGTCTCTACAGTTTGGAAATTCGTATCGTTCTATGACTGTGTGGTTTACTCGAGCGTGCCTGCACTGAGAATCAACGTAGAAACACCTGACACCACCTATCTAAAGCCTATAGCAACGAGCTAAGAGCGACCTAGAACCTACATCACGTATAGCTAAGGCCTAGAAATAATCTAGAAGCAAGCAAATTATTTATGCAGAATCGTATGGTTTCACTGTTTCAAGCCTTGCGTAGCTGGTACTTTCAATCTTCGCCAGTTTCTTTTTTTAGTGACAATTGTTCAGTTGTTTTTTTCTCTCTTTACGTTTTTTTTTTCAACCCCAGAGCATGTGCGTTGATTTGCCCGGTGTGGGATTCAGCAACTGTGATGGGCGAGAGAACAAATACAGAGAAAGGAAAGATAGAAAAAAAAGGGAAGAAACAGGGACAGGTAGAAAGACAAAAAATGCAATGAGCAGACAAGCACTTCCAGTTAGAAAATTGCTCGAACCGTGGCCACAACATCATAATCAAAAACGCGCAGTGAGCGCTCGTCGTATTGTTTTGATGAAAAGAAGTTTAATCCACTAGTCATCATTATTCTTCCTTTTTGTAGTACTGAGTTACTAATGAACATATCTCATAGTCACGACATATGTAAAGGGCCCGATATTTTCCGACGTTTCCAACGCACGCGTGCCGGCGTTCGTTTCGTCGCGTCACGCTGGCGATGCCACGCCAGGTGAAATTCTGCCTGCCATACACTTGCAGGCGTGTGCCATGTTACGTTGCCTTGGTGCATGCGCGGTTGAGCGCGCCCGGCGTCCCTCCGTCACAAAGAGGCAGACGCGGTGCTGTCTGGGTAGGGTGGATAGAATAATGTAGTCGCCGCGAAATGCTGCATGTCGCTTTTGCGCATTTGTTATAACGCATTGGTATAACGATATATATTGGTATAACGACACATATTGGTATAATGACAAGCAGCATGTCGCATTTGCCCATTTGGTATGCGCCAGGCCATCGGACGCTGGTCGCGTCAGTCGTGCCTGATGTAACCGACGCGACCAGCGTGTTCGCGTTTTGGTAACGTAGCGTCGCTGCGCCCAGCGTATATACGCGCGTGTCGACGTTACGTCGGAGCACATCAGGCCCTTTAGTGTATGGAACATTATCTGCAGGCCTATAGCGGACGCTATCCACGGTGTCACCACACTGTATGTACTCTACATACAGTACCATATGTACTGTATGCGTTTAGACTCTGCTTGTCTACATACGCCACGTATTGTATATGTATATAGTGCTTCTGGTCGTTTTTTATTTTTTATTCGTTCAGTTTTTTTTGTTTCTGTTTCATGCTGATGGGGCAGCCTGCCTTGTCATGTTGTGTTTTTTTTCATTTATCAATAGGACAGTAGAAAGAAACAATGATACACAAAAAAGAGATAAAAACTACAGAGAGCAATACATAAAGAAAAGGAAAGAGATAAATTCAGAAAAAGAAAGAAATAGAAAGGGATAGAAAGAGTACGTCAGGTAGAAGAAATTGAAAGAAATATAAAGAAATAGAGCAAAGAATAAATAAAGAAATAAAATTAAACAGAGACAAAACAAACGGAGAAAAAGAAAAAATTAAAAAATACAGAGAGGAATGAAGACAGAAAAATAACGAGAAAGAGGCAAACCACGGAGCTTCGCACTTCGTTGTAGCTTTGCACCACTGGTGCGAAGCTATTTTAATTTTCAACACCCTCTCCCATTTTCTTTCGTACATCAGTTGTCGTTGTACTGGGTGTCTTTCTTTTTATACAGATTTTTTATAGAAAAAATGTTTTAACAGTCGTCTACTATGGTGTCAGTGCTCTATATCAAGGTGGAAGTACTCTGCCGCAATCAAAAACAAAAAAGGACGTTGACAGCACCATTGAACAAAGTTTTGTTAAGTTTTTGATTATTATTCACTTGAGGGCAATCATTTTCATTAGCATACTGTAGTACGTGCCTATTTATGACATCCGCATTACTTTAGAAATCACAAAATTTTTACGTAAATTTATCGTTGAATTGTACTGGCGATATTCAAACTAACGGCACCCAGAGCGTAGAAAACGTAAAGCTGCGGCCACGTCTGTGTAGAGCACTCGAGCAGCCGGTTTTTGCTCTGCGGGCCATAACCTTGAGGCAGTTTCGGGCTCTGAAGGGGTGTATCAGGAGCATGCGTGGCCTAGCTGTCAGGCTGACCACATCAGAGCCTGATACTACCCCAAAGTTTCACCCCGCAGAGAAAAAAACCAGCTGTTCGCGTGCTCTACACAGATGTGGCCACGGCTGTATGTCTGGAATGGCACGTTACAAGGAAGTGACTTCAGCACTTCCATCCAGCTGCAGACGCGTGCCTGAAAAAAAAAACGAACTATATCTTGCTGAAGAAGGGCCTTTGTGAGGCTGTATCTACTTTTTCCAGACGCCTAATTGCCACCATAAAGCAACCATCATTTCTAAAAACGAGTGCGCCCTGGTTCTCACTGAGAATAAATAAAGATGAGTTATGGGAAGCGTGCATCGCCGAAATATTCCCCGCGCCTCTGATTATGCTGCTTCACTGTGGCGCGTTTCTACAAAATCGAGCATGTCGCACCTTTCGATTCAACTCGTTTTATTGCCGAGTGAAGCTTCCCAGCACTGCTCAATGTCCACAGTTAAGGCTGAGTGACGCTTTTGTCGCTCAAATCTGCAAGGTATGTATGGCGTTGTAATGATGGCATTTGCCAAATACCATAACTTTTTTTAAAAATTTTTTTCCAGTTACCAGAGTGCGTCGTGTCTGTTTAGCGTTTCCTGTCTTTTAGCACTGGCCATTAATTGCAACTCAGCAGCTAATAATGGTTCTTCGTCGTCTTCTTGCCTAGAAGGCTGTTCCGAATGACCTTTGGCACGCTTCCCCTACAAGGGCGGAAGCATGGTTCCAAACTTCTCCCGTGCTGTGCCAGGCCTTCTTACGAGATAACGATTTCCGTACTCCTTTATCTTTCAACAGGCCTGCTTCACACTTTTGTTGTTCTTTTTATACTTTTATCGGTCATCATTAGAAGCAGGAGCGTAAACATTTACGGGTCGATGCTTACGCTAAAGTGAGTGGTGACATCCTTCATGCGCCTTCGAACGTTTATTGTCGGTGCATGAACACACTTCTGAAAGGCGTTAATAAACTGAGCGTTGAAAGAGATTTCTCCGCATTGTGTTTTCTACTGGCATGCCAGTCATTTCTCGTGTGCATGAAGCATTTTTATCGACGTACACCTTAAAGGTTGCAATCGTTTGCTTTATGGGAAGGCCTGTGGATTTCAATTCCGGGATAGTATAGGAAGGCAGTTAAATGACGCGCTTACGCTAATTCGTTTACAAGGCTATGCTACCTTTATTTGCATCTACAGTGACGTGAAAGTTTAAAACTCATCACTGCGGTGGACGCAGCGGTGTTTATGATTGTTAAATGTGCAAGCGAATGCGATACTTCTTTTGAAACAATAACGGTAGCTATTCGCCTGTCCTTACAACTCCTGTCTGACGCATACAAGTAGCAGAACTTTCTAGCGAAAACGACCTGTCAACAAAACTTCAATTTATTAGTACACCACGTAGCAGAGTTCAGGTATTTTATAGAAAAACTAACAAATATAAATAAGAAACTTTTATATCAACTTTATTGCAGCTTGATTCATTCGTAACTTTTGAGAACTATGGATTGTGCCATGTCTGCTGCTAACAGTAACCTTTGATGGTGTGCACGGCTTCTACTGATTGGGGTACAAAATGTACGTTATCTAAAACGTCAACGGCGAGCCACTTTGTATATATATATATATATATATATATATATATATATATATATATATATATATCATACATTGTTTGGTAGTCCTCAGAGTTGCGAAACTTTAGTATGGTTTTGTTACCAGTGGCGAGATAGCGCGGGGCGCGCTCTAAAGATTGTCGCCTCCACGAAGCCCTACCTCCACGGAGCGTGGTGTCTCCCGCGCGCGCGCTTATCAGACTCGTCATTCGGGAAAGGACGAAGGTCACTTCGCACGCTGCCACGGCCGCGCTTACGAAAGGAGCGCGCTGCTGACGCACGACACAAAAAGAGTTATGACAGTCGTTTGCGCTTGTCCTGTGTATACGTGTGCGCTTGTTTCGTGCGTCTTTCTTTGTGTTTAAACAGCACGCTCTAAGTGTCGAGCTCTGACAGTTGTAAATCCACGCTCGTCCTGTATATGCTCATTTCGTGCTTGCATTGTGCTTGAGGTGTGCGCTGCTTGAGCTGCTTGCTGTTCCTAGCGTGACTTTGCAATTAGTTGCCCTTGCTTAAACAATGCACAACAAATGCTCAACTACCTCTGTTGAGACAAGTTTCACTTTCGTGTTATACCGATTCCTATACAGGGGGATCATCCACGTTTTTGTTTTATTTTTCTCTCCCTACAGCTTAGCATAAGATTCGACATAACTTGTTCCCACTTTCGCACAGTGAAATGCGCTCACCTTTCGTGTATCATGTGCCGACAGAGCATTTCCCGGTCACTGCGAAATTAATCAATACTTGTCGTTGTACTTCTTTGTTTTATACCCGTCATGGTTAACTGGGTGACATTGTACTGCTAAGCACGCAGTCAGGGTATTTGATTTCAGGCGCGTCGATCGCAGGCATTTCAATTGGGATGAGTTTAAAAAGCGCGCGTGCGCTGTGCGTTGGCCGCCCGTTGAATAATCGGAGGTGATTGAAATGAACCCGAAATCCTCGACACGGTGACGTGCTTCGTGATCGGATTGTTGTTTTGGTTCGTAGAGCACCGTAATTGTTTTGTGTGGGTGTCTATTGATTTCTCAGGCGAACATTTAACGACTATTTTAGCGATTCTTACGATAATTTTAACTGTATCTTTTTTACGCCCGCTGCAGGATGGTCGCCTCTTGAATTAATGTAGTATTCAGTTGCATCTGGATTCTACCCGCCAATTACATCATAGGCCCACTGATTTTATCGCAGACTAATTTATTAGATGTTCGTTGATCGTTGACCATCTTGAACATTCTTAGTTTAACATTGATGCAAGTGTTAACAATAACAAATCCGCCAGATCCCACGCACTGTGGGAATCAATGTATTGCGAAGAATGTGCGCAGAGCTAAATACCCATCAATGGTTGGGATTGCGAAAAACCGCGGCATTCAAGGCATGACATGTTTTTCACTATTACATGTTTCTCATGCATCTAAGCTCATTTTGGTACATATCATGCTAACAAAACGTACAATCCGGTTTCTA
Source organism: Rhipicephalus microplus (assembly GCF_043290135.1). Classification (NCBI taxonomy): domain Eukaryota; kingdom Metazoa; phylum Arthropoda; class Arachnida; order Ixodida; family Ixodidae; genus Rhipicephalus; species Rhipicephalus microplus. The sequence continues at coordinate 307,915,692 of NC_134710.1, read as the reverse complement.
CCGTACATGACCTGTCATTAAGCGCTATACTCATTCCATGCCAATTTCGGAAATATATCCAGTTACTCAAATGGCCGCGAGAAATTTACAATTGTATCTCGTAACTTCTGACGGGCATCATATGCATGACAGGATTTTCATGTTCAGGCATGTAATTTTTATTTCCGAGAGTTTTTAGTCATACCGTAACAATTTTAGTTAGTATCGTATTGAAGAAACCGCCTCGAGATCTCAATGTCGTTGGCGGCTACATAGATAAAGATAGATACGCGCAAAATGCTTCTATTTCGCTAAAATGTCTTCAGAATATAAAAAAGAATCTTAATGGAGAGGTTTATATAGCCAAGCTGGTATCTCAAATTACCTAATGACAACGCTCATTTATTTAGAAGATTTAGAAAGCGCTCAAATACTCTGTTGTTTAGATGACTCCCAGTCGACATATCCAGCCGGCGTTGATACGAGAGGGGAGCCGATCAGGTTGTTTTTCTTCGTTTTACATATCGAATGACAATGCGCCAAATTGTTAGTATGCTTAAAAGGCCTACAGGTAGACAGTTTACGCGCTTTCGTATGCCACCGTTCTAATGCAGAGCATTGCATTTGGGGGGCCAAGGCATATTAGTAATATCAGATTTGTAGGTGAGCGATTACATGTAATCGATCGCTGGCTAAAATTAGAGTTTTTAAACATTTTTGTAATTTAATGGTTAGCTTTTATGTAGGCAATGGTTACTATAATTCAAATACTGTTTCTAGAACCAGTTACTTGGTTCACAAAACAAGCTATGACAAAATATGCAGAGCTGCTACTCGGTACAAACTAGAGTAGTGTACGTTCCCGTAGTTCCCGAATGTGACAGCTTTATGGGTGCGCCTGCTTCGACGGGCACAACTGATAACCTAAAAACCAAAGGTAAACCTTGGTCCCCTCATCTCGGTGGCATTTAGTTGCGTGGTCTATACTGTCCACATCGCATTCATCTTCATTGCAAACATCTGCTATGTTTTGGCTGTTTTATTGTCTTTCGATGACTCGCTACCCTTGTTTTACAGTTTCACTGCCGTGTTCGAGTGGTAGCAACGTTAGCGAAAGTTAACTCGTTGCGTCCTGGAAGGTCGGGAGTTGGTAATAGTTATATATTTTAAAGGAGCCACAGCTATCTTTAGCCAGAGTTCAAAAATATGCCGACGTGCTCTACGACGCCGCTACAAACGGAATGTTGCTGTGCATGGCATGCCGTAAATCACACTATTTTTAAGTGCTGCTTTATTGATTTGTTGGGCACGAATAAGGAATTAAATTTCAAAGCAACGAAGTTAGGCCAAAAATTTCAATCAGAAAGCTGTAGACCAGTTTGCTAAACTTTCGACTGGGCAGTTTTTAAGTAACTGTCTATTAAGTATTATAGTTGTTCTGCTGGCTAGAGATACCCTCGAAAAACAAAACAAAAATTGGCACGCCTGCTTGCGCGACGGGATTGCAACGATCCGCGTTGTTGGGACTCCGGGTCCTGCCGGTCTCGTTTTCGGTAGCTGGCCCCGTCGCAGGATCCATCGTCCAACAATTCAGCGAGAAGAAGCGCCCGAACGAACGACAGAGATTTATTTACATGTGAAGAAGTGATCAACTGATCCAAAGAGAGAAGAGAGAGAGATACAAAACGTCTTCGGCATTTTATAGCGCCGCGTTGCCGACACTGGGCGCGTTGTCCGCATCGTCAGCCAATACGGTGTCCCTGGCACCTCGGCCACGAGGGAGGGGGAAACACACCTCACAACACATGGAGTGGCACAACCTAACACGATGTCCATATATGGTCACGGCGCCCTAAAAAATGCCCAAACATGGTCACGAACGCACAGCAGATTCCGGAATTCTCCCGGCGAGAGGAGGAGCCTGAATGGGGAGGTGGGGGTCGACGACACAGTCGGTCAAGAACCGGTTCTCCCCGCAACTCCTCTTGCTTGGTTCCCTAGGGCTGGTCGTAACAGTCTCTCGCGCGGGGGGGTAAAGATCTCGATGGGCTGAGGTTTGCAGCCACTGTCCGGAGAGATCAGCGCCGGCAGTCGGTTTGGTGACGACCGTCTTTGATGAAGTAGAGGGCACCACCTGCTTCATTGTGGGCTCAACAGACATCACATACGCACATGAAAACACAACTACTCAGCCGGTGAGCGCCGGACAATTCCGCCAAACTCCACCAGGCAATTTTCCCCTTTAACTGATATTAAAGGAAATACACAATTTATTCAAAATGTTACTCATACGTTAAGGTGACACAAAACAACAACACTGGAAGCACACCGAACCCGAAACCCTGGATAGCCGTGTCGTCAACGTTTTCAAACAAGTACACCTAAAAGAGTAAAAAAAAACAATCACTAGCTCTTGTCTAGGTCAGGAAAAAAAATGCCAGAGTTCTCGAGACATCCTCTCGCGTCAGGGGCATCGACTTAAGCCATCAGCGTTGCCATGGAGTACACCCTTTTTGTAGCGTATTTCAAACGTATATTGTTGCAAAACGAGGCTCCAACGCAGCAGGCGGCCGTTCTTAGAGGACATGGTCTGTAGCCAGGTGAGAGGACAATGGTCCACTTCCACAAGAACTTGCTTCCGGCAATATAACAAGCCAGTTTCTGGACTGCCCAAACCAAGCACGCACATTCCTTTTCGCTAGCGCTGTAAACCTGCTCGCGAAGGGTGAGTTTCCGGCTAACATAGAGGACGGGATGCTCTTCATCCCCCTCATCCCTTTGACTAAGAACTGCCCCCATGCCTCTATCACTAGCGTCGCATTGGACTATGAAAGGCCTCGGGTAGTCCGGTGAACTAAGCAAAGGTTGGCTCGACAAGGCCGCTTTCAAAACGCGGAAAGCCTTTTCTTTCTCCTCATCCCAGTCGACCATTTGGGGCTCGGTCTTGCGCAACGCGTCAGTAAGAGTGCTGGCAATGTCGGAATATCTAGGGATGTACTTACGATAGTAACCAGCTATTCCAAGAAAAGCCCGAATATCGGTTTTCGTTCGGGGCTGGGGAAAGTCTCGGATAGCTGCCACTTTCATTTCAGAGGGACGGCGATGCCCTCGACCGATAACATGACCGAGATAGAGTACCTCTGCTTGTGCTAGCTGACACTTGGGTGCCTTTACCGTTAAACCTGCTTCGCGTAGGCGTGTCAGTACTGCCCTGAAATGCGCCAAGTGTTCTGGCCAGGACGAGGAAAACACGGCGACGTCGTCCAAGTAAGGCAATGCGAAGTCCTCTTGACCCCGCAAAACCTTATCCATTAAGTTTGAAAAACAGTAAGGCGCGTTCTTTAGGCCGAAACTCAACACTTTAGGGCGGAATGTCCCCAATGGTGAAATAAATGCAGCATACCGGCTCGCCCTCTCGGTGAGCGGCACCTGCCAGTAACCTCTCACTAGGTCTAGCGTTGAGATAAATTCCGCGCTGCTTACCCTCTCGACGCGTTCCTCAATGTGGGGAATTGGGTATGTCTGATCTTTGGTGATGAGGTTTAACTTACGATAGTCTACGCAAGGACGCGGATCTTTGCCGGGTACCTCCACAAGAATTAACGGGGAAGTGTAATCACTTTCACACGGCTCAATCACGCCCAATTCCAGCATCCTGTTAACCTCTACTTTTATTAGCTCAAGCCGGCGAGGTGACACCCGATACGTCTTAGATCTTACCGGTTCCGACGAGGTAAGCTCTATGTCATGAGTGAGGACGGATGTCCGGCCTGGCTCGCTTACAAATCTGTCCTGAAACTCGGTCAAAAGACAACGCAATTCCTGCTTCTGCTTCATTGTCAGCTGTGACTTTGATACTAAATCCTCAACTGTTTTCTCGATCGGGACTTCGTCCGATTCGGGAGCTAATTCAGGAATTTCTGCCGGAACCTCTTCCGGAACATTTAAAGTCATGTTCACGATGGCTTCCCTCTCTTTATAGGGTTTGAGTAAGTTGCTATGATACACCTGGTGTACCTTACGACTTCCTGGTAATTTTACAAGATAGTTGGTGTCAGACAATTTTCGAGTAATCTCGGCCGGGCCGACCCATTGCACTTCAAGCTTATTCTTTTGGGAGGGCCTCAACAACATGACCCTGTCTCCTACAGCAAAGTGTCGCGCTTTAGCTGTCCGATCGTAGTAAAGCTTAGCCTTCTGCTGTGCTTTGGTCATCGCACTCTCGGTCAGTTCTTGGGCTTTTGTTAGACGATCCAATAAGGTGAGGACATATTCCACTACTACAGAATCATCACCCTGACCTTCCCACGACTCTCTCAGCATACGAAGAGGAGACCGCAGTCTGCGGCCGTAAACAAGTTCCGCTGGCGTGAACCCTGTTGTCTCATGTGGTGCAGTTCTTAGTGCAAACATCGTTGCAGGTAAGCACATTTCCCAGTCAGTTTTTCGTTCAAAACATAAGGCTCTTAACACTCGCTTCATCACGGAGTGAAGCTTTTCTATCGAGTTCGACTGCGGATGGTAGACTGAACTATGCAATAATTTCACGCCACACCGCTCTAGAAAGGTTGTCGTTAAGGCACTCGTGAAAATGGTGCCCTGGTCTGATTGTATCTCGGCAGGAAAGCCTACCCGGGCAAACACGGACAGAAGTGCGTTCACTACTTCCACGGAACTTAGCTCTTTTAGCGGGACCACCTCTGGAAATTTAGTAGCTGGGCAGATTAAGGTCAGGATGTGACGGTAGCCTGAAGTTGTCTTGGGCAAAGGACCTACTGTGTCGATTACCAACCGACGAAAGGGCTCCGTGATTACGGGTACCAGCTTCATTGGAAATTTCGCCTTATCTCCCGGCTTACCCACTCGCTGACACACATCGCAAGATTTTACAAACCTCTCTACATCTTTAAAGCATCCAGGCCAGTAGTATTCCTGTAAAAGACGATTTTTCGTCTTCTTTACGCCTAAGTGGCCTGACCATGATCGTCCATGCACCAAACTAAGCAAATCCTGACGATACGCCTGAGGTACGACTACCTGGTCAAACTCTACTCCTCGCCTATCTAGATATTTTCGATAGAGTATGCCGCTCCTCTCTTGGAATCTCACATTTCGTTTGGCGATTCCCTCTTTCGAACTGTCCTGGAATTGCTTAAGCGTCGGGTCCCCCTTTTGTCCGGTTATTAATGAAGTGGGGCTCACCTGCAGCAGCCGACTGAAATTATCCGAAGTTGGCATGACACACAACTCTTTTGTATTTCCTAGTACCTGGAATGTGTCACCCTCTGTGCTATCCTCTGTACTACCAGGAATCGGCTTGGGAGCAACGGCATTTTCTATTTGCTCGGTCAACGAGGCGTAATTGACCCCTTCCGATTCGGGAGGAGGTTCATCGTCGCCTTTTGGAATGGTTGCCTCCGCGACTACGGCTTCTGCAGCCTGTTCTCGCACAAGTCGATTTGTTACCGTGGTGTCCAACTCGCAACCAGGCCCGTTGTCGATTTGAGGCTTGTTTGCCTCAGTGAATGTTGCTCTCGCAGCCAGCGCACGTGCCTTCGATCTAGTCAGTGCCTGCACTATGCCTTCTCCCAACGTTAGACCTTTCTCCTTCAGCATTTGATCTGACTTATTTGAAAATAAGTAAGGATACTGAGGGGGTAGATATGGCGATACCGCGGCTTCCGTTTCCAACGTACCAAATGCGCCTTTAAGGACAACTTTAGCTACGGGAAGGCACTGACTGTTTGCTTCTACGGCTTGTCTAATCCAGGCACAGTCTCCTGAATACTGTCCGGACTGAACAAAGGACGGATGAACTACGTCCATAGTGGCTGCGGAGTCTCTAAGAACCCGACACTGCTTGCCGTTCACGGTAAGGTCGTACATATAGGGCTCTAACAACTTCATGTTCTCGTCGGCTTCATTTATAGATAAAAAGGCCACCTTTTCTTTCGGGCAATGTTTCGCGAAGTGCCCTGTTTCGTGGCAATTGAAACAAGCCGCCGGTTTTTTCGCCTCAAATTTCCTTTTGCTTGCCTCTGCCGACGCCCCATGGTTAGATGTCTTGTTTTCCTCACCCTTTTGTGCGAGACTTGTCGGTTGTTTTCTAAACGGCGCCTTATTCGGTAGTAGGAATTTTTCCCTTTTAGGCTCGCTGTTAGCCCCGAGGGCGCGGCGCGTAACGAATTCTTCAGCGAGCTCTGCGGCTTTCGTTACGGTGTTCACGTCCGGTCTATCCTGCACCCAGAACCTCACCTTTTCTGGTAACCTTTGATAGAATTGTTCCAGACCGATACACTCGAGCACCTTGTCATGATTCCCATACGCCTTTGCCTCTTTGAGCCACTCCCCCATGTTGGCCATTAACTTGTAAGCAAACTCCGGGTATGAATCATTGTTCTCTTTTACGGCGTTGCGAAATTTTTGTCTGAAGCCTTCCGCTGACAACCTGTATTTCTTGAGAAGGCTCGACTTAACCTCACTGTACTCGTCAGCCTCCTCTTTCGTGAGGCGCGCGATTACTCCTGAGGCCTCCCCCGGAAGTAGGGACAACAAGCGTTGAGGCCATGTATCCTGGCTGAAACCTTGCCTTTCACAAGTTCTCTCAAAGTTGACGAGGAACAGCCCAATGTCCTCCCCTAGCTTGTACGATCTCATTAGGTCCGTCATTTTGAACCTGACCCGCTCTGCGGTACCGGATGCCTCGCTGCCTCCAGCTCTACTATTATGGCTAATCTCTAGCTCGAGGCGCTTCATTTCAAGCTCGTGCTTTCGCATCTTATCGGCCTCGGCTTCTGCCGCTTTCCTTTCGGCCTCCGCCGCCTTTCCTTCGGCCTCGGCCGCGGCCGCCTTTCTTTCGGCCTCGGCCGCGGCCGCCTTTCTTTCGGCCTCTGCCGCTTGCCTCTCCTGAATCTCCTCGACACATTCTGACAGCTCGTCATCCTCCGCCCCCAATGAGAGAATCGCCTCTATCAGCTCTGGCTTTCTTTGAGAGTCCGACACCTCCAGATTCAACTCCCTTGCAAGTAGCAACAACATGGACTTTCGCAGGGATTTCAGATTCATGGCTGCCTCCAGTACCGCTGTCTCTGTTCCACAAAGATTCCTGTCCTGCAACTAATTAACCTTGACGGCAACGACAGCTCTAGGTTCCTGCCTTGCCTCAAGTTTTCCGTTAACTTAGTCTACAAATAAAGCTTCAAACAGCTCTTATACGGAATCCTGCCCTGCCACTGTTAACCTTGACGCCACTGACAGAAAGAGCTTAACCAAGCTATCACACAATTTCTGCCTGACGCAAGTTACCTGTTAACCCAATGACCAAGACAGCCCCTCTCTACCAGCTTTTACTTAACACATAGAGTAAATGCCTGGTAAAATTTAACAGAGAAAGCCGGCACTCACCCAGTTCGCAGTCATGTCTCCGGCGTCGTGCCTCTCAGAAGTGCCGTTCGATTCCCTCTGGAAGTCGATGAGCTCGTGTCATCCTTCTCCTGTCGTCCCGTTGTTGGATTTCGGGCTCACTCCGTCCAGTGGTCGCTTTCGGGGTTATCGGCATCCCACCGCTGCCACCAGTTGTTGGGACTCCGGGTCCTGCCAGTCTCGTTTTCGGTAGCTGGCCCCGTCGCAGGATCCATCGTCCAACAATTCAGCGAGAAGAAGCGCCCGAACGAACGACAGAGATTTATTTACATGTGAAGAAGTGATCAACTGATCCAAAGAGAGAAGAGAGAGAGATACAAAACGTCTTCGGCATTTTATAGCGCCGCGTTGCCGACACTGGGCGCGTTGTCCGCATCGTCAGCCAATACGGTGTCCCTGGCACCTCGGCCACGAGGGAGGGGGAAACACACCTCACAACACATGGAGTGGCACAACCTAACACGATGTCCATATATGGTCACGGCGCCCTAAAAAATGCCCAAACATGGTCACGAACGCACAGCAGATTCCGGAATTCTCCCGGCGAGAGGAGGAGCCTGAATGGGGAGGTGGGGGTCGACGACACAGTCGGTCAAGAACCGGTTCTCCCCGCAACTCCTCTTGCTTGGTTCCCTAGGGCTGGTCGTAACAGCGTACAAACTATACGCTTCCCTCGCTGCGGTTCATTAGCCGGTGAAGCCATTATCACTCGTGTGGCCTAAAGGAACAGGTGTGCCGTCGTATTGCCACCACCATCGTCGCAATCATGTCGCCTTTCAAGAGGCGGCACACGTGAGCGAATGCCATAAAAATTAACGTTCGGGTACTGTAGGCTGGCGTATCATGTAATATTCTAAACATGAGTGTTTTATGCCGAGGTCCACCAGGACTGCGATGACGTATTTCCGCCACAGAAGTATGTACGTAAGCAAATTCCACGCGATTATATGAAAAAAAAACTGCTATAAAGCTTCCTTTGATGGGACTCAAACCGCACAACCTCTCAGCCTGCGATGACTGCTGCCAAGGGCGTAATCCACTTTGCTTGCGTCAAACACATGAAGGAAGCCACACGAACGTGTCTTTCATTTTTTTTCATGCTTTCTTCTTGCAGTGCTTTTAGTTCGCGGGATGGTGTCGCCGTTTGGAAGCGGCAGGCTGAAGTAATGCGAACACGAGCACTGGTAGCTTTTGGCGGCATTGTTGTTCGCCGCAACCGCCAGTGTCCGTAACCACTATTGCGCGAACTAAGAAACTAACTAATAAAAAACACCTAGGACACAATGAGATTCTAACCCGGGTCCCCTGCATGCCAAGATAGTATCCCAGCACTGAGCCATACCCGTGCTTGAAACTCCGTTGTAAACTAACCCTAGGCATGCTTCATGTCGGGAACGGAATCGTGTTAATAGTAATAATAAAATGTTTCAGAATAGCAAATGAGCAACCAGGTGCCACACAACACGAATAGCGTAGCAAGTGAGTCGTTGAATGCTCTAACTCATTACGAGAGCTTCATGCATAATTGTTCATCGTCTTGAACCTCAAATTTTAAAAAAATGCACAAAGTTCATTGCAGGTGCGTAGCGGGTACCATGCTCTCCGAAGAATAACGAAGGATGGCATAGTGAACGCCTCTTTACTACACAAAAATTATGATGACTTATGGCTTAGTGGGTACCCTGCATGCGTGCTTGTAGTAGTTACCGAAACATTGTTTAAAAGAGGCTGGGGAAAGGTCGCTCCTCCAGCTTTTGCTGTGACTGTGATGCGCGCTCCACGCAGGCCTGGCAGTTTTGTCAACGCCGTAACACATGGCAAGGTCCTGGGTTTAGCCGCAGCCCCGTCTATAGCGTCCATCTATATTAAAAAGAGCTCTCCTATGCTTGTCTGGTTCTCATAACGCATTCCGTACTCGCCCTATGAAAAACCTTGGCCAGGCTAGGTGCCAGGGTTTGTGTGCTGCTGAAATTGTGTGCAGGGTTTTTGTGCTGTTGAATTTGTGTGTATTTGTGTGCTGCTGGAATTCAGCAGCACACAAATAATAGTGTCACTTAGTCCATGCAGTATAGTAGTAAACATGCGTTTGGCCACGTCATGTCGTCCTAGAGCTTGCCCCTTGGGCACCCTGTGTGTGTGTGTGTGTGTGTGCGTGTGCGTGTGTGTGTGTGTGTGCGTGTGCGTGTGTGTGTGTGTGTGTGTGTGTGTGTGTATGTGTGTGTGTGTGTGTGTGTGTGTGTGTGTGTGTGTGTGTGTGTGTGTGTGTGTGTGTGTGTGTGTGTGTGTGTGTGTGTGTGTGTGTGTGTAAAGAAGCCGCAACTATTCACTGTGTGGCTACAGCTACTCTTTTGTATATTTTTATGGATACCTAAGTAAAAATTAGGGTGATTCATACATATATTACCCTAGAAGGTAGCGTACTTGTAAGATAATTAACTGTATTACACACTATTATGTCGGGATACGCGGCGCTGCTAAAGTACGGGATTTTTCCAAGTCGGTGCTGAACAATTCGTTTTGTGGCAAGATCATGTGAGAGATAACCTATCTGGCTTGTAGAGGTGTGTAAGTGATTAGCGGATGTAGTTCAATGGAAAATATTGTGAATACAGTTTCACTGTCCTGATAATCCATCTGTTGAGTCCTTACTTGTGACTTTGTGATCACTCTGCCACAAGCTAGCTGCCTGTGCGGTGGTGCACTCTTTCAAGGAGGGGGTTCCAAATGCGTAGGCGATTTCTTTTTAGTCTTGGTTACTATAAAGCTTTCAGTGACCATAATGACTGTAAATATATACGCGTTTTGTCCTAGTCATTAACACAACATTTATTGCACATGTTTCAAAGTTTCGGCCTGGCAGCTCGGGTAACTCAGTGATGTAAATAAATTGGCCTGGTGTGCGGCTGGTGGCGGCGCCGCGAACCACCATTGTATGACGTCAGTTCTAAGATTCGCCGCTTTGTAGGCGCGGTGCCGTATAAAAACCAGCGTCGTCATAAAACTCGCAAAGACGCAGCACAATTGCTTATCTTGTGTGTGGTGGGTACCGACGCTGTTTTAACAATTGTAGGTGTCCGCTTTTAACGCTCGTTTTAAAAGCACAGCGCTTTGTTTCCTGAGACTGCGGCGACTTGTCTTCGCGGTGAGTGCTGCGCAATAGTGGAGTACTGCTATGTGCCTCTAAATGATCACCCACCCGTGAAAAGGGTGTTTCTTTCACAACTATCCTAAAGGCCCGAAGCTCAGGAAGAAGTGAATATTCAAACTCAGAGAAGGAAACACCTTACGCCTTCATCTACCGTGTGCAGCAAGCACTTCTGTGACAGTGACTTTTGCTCTACCCACCCTACGCCCCACTTTTTGGTAAGCTTGCAACCGTGTTTTAGCGCCTCGCCAGTATTTTTAGCCATTCATTGCACGCAGGCTACAGGCTTAGGCGACTTACTCCAGGTGAGACACTGTCTCAAAACCTACCGCGAAGGCCCCTATAGACAAGGAGCCGATGACGCGGCCTCCAAATTTCTTCGGGTAAGCGCGCCTCGTGAGCGCGGCTGTGCGGCGCAGGACATCTGAGATTACACCTTTATTTGGTTGGTGTATACGTACATATATACGCAGTTTACTATTCAAGACAAGTGCGCGCATAGCGCACCCTAAATTCATAAGCTAAACTATACTGTCGCTGTTTGGTGCACACACTCTAAAGGTTGTCACATAATCTTTGTGGCCCCGTCCGTGGCATATACAATCAGCGATAGCTATTTGTTATATTCTGATACCCGAGCGACGGCCCTGTCTAGTAATAATATTATGAAGTACTTTATGATGTTGCTCGTATTGAACAAAACGTACTGAGACGAACTGCAGTGATTTGCATCGGTCAGAGAATGTATTAAGGCAGAATTGCCCCCTTCCCGAGTCATACCAGCACCTACCACTGAAGACTTCGCTTACTGCAATACAACATGGGCTTGCGTCCTGACGACGCTCATAACTGCAATCCAGGCGTCCTTATCTCGAATGTCGTAATTAGATGCTGCTTTGCATTTCTAGTAAATGCCATGAATGGTCCGTTGACTGCCGAAGCAGCAATTTTAACAGCTGCTCTGCAGTAATTATCGTATGTGTTGTTTCAGAATAGCAAATGAGCAACCAGGCGCCACACAACACGAATAGCGTAGCAAATGAGTCGTTCAATGCTCTAACTCATTACGAGAGCTGCGAATGCCAGAGTGGCAGAAATCAGCGATTTTCACACATATATCCTCATGTTCACTGTCATTGTTGCACTGCAGAACAAAATATCTCAAGGAAAAGGGCAGGCGTGCCCTTCTTTTTGGGGTCGTTGTGAAAGCTAACGTTCTTTTTATGGGTGGACAAAGCACACCGAGGCACAGAGCATTATTTCACCATTGCGCAGCCCTCGATCGCCACGGGGACGTTCTGTGGTGGGTTCGCTAGTCCACGTGTTTTCATGACCAGAGCCGCGACGGTAATGAAATCTCCATTCATGGCATCGGCTGCGCACATTTAACAACGTGGCTTGCGTCGTACGCCACCGCGCCGTCAATGAAACACCGCAATGTTTCGCTTGTTGTATCTATGTGCTTACAGATGCTGGAGAAAGGCAGGCTCGTTGAAATTTCGCAACACCCGAAATAATTGGTATCGCACAGCGGAAACGGCAGATGACGAGCGTGAATACTCACGCATAGTTTCAGTTTTTCACGAGCAATGCTGTCGGCCCCATCGGCGTGCTCATCAGTAATCTGGGAGGTTTCTTGGTCATGTCAATTGGGCTGCGACTAGAACAAACTCAGAATTGCACTCGGAAACATTCGTTGTGGGTGTTAGTAGAGCCTTGCCAGGCTAACCGTTCGAGAAAGTTTCCGCCTGAAGCAGACGATCCGCGCATAGGTGTAGGGGCTGCTGCTGCATGGTTGAGAGCTGAGTCCAGAGATCGACGTCGCACGCGAGAAGGCGCCACTCCAAGATCTCGAAAGCCATTAGTACCCGTCCTGTCGGAGGCTGCGTGATCCACAACATTGACGACAAGCTCGTTCGCCCTCTGCGAGAGTTAACATGTGGGATAGGGCTTGGCGAAGCTAGGACCAGCAGAGATAGGCTAACTTAAGTTTCCCGGAAGTATTTCGGAAAACTCACGTGAAGACCTACGTGTGTAGGGGGTTGTGGCGTTTCTAATTTCACGTTAACTTTCTCTGGAAAGTGGTGTTCTTTTGCTATAGTTTTCGAGGGGGGGGGGGGGGCAAACACTGTAGTCATTATTATTTTTTCGTTCTTGAAACTTTCTCCGTTTGTCTTTCATCAGCCATACTCTGTGAATTATAGTTGTCGGCATCGTTCTGCGTAAGCATGCGAAACATGTGCCGTAGTTCGATTAACCTCTAAAGCCATGTCTACGTTCTAATGAAGAATACTTTTAAGGGGGAAAAGGAGTGGCCCGATGCCTCTCCGCCATTCGTCTGATGAGGCAACTGCCCAGTTATTCTTAATAAAGGGGTCGTGGCACCCAATTTTCGATCACAATCTGGGCTGTGTGTTGATCCTTGAGCATTCACAAAAACGCTGGCGAAATTTTGGCGCATTTGGTCGTGCACTTAATTTTTATTCAATATTTTTTTACAAACACGCCAGCAGCCTGAGATTGAGAAGTGCGTATGCTGAGGAGCTAGTTGGTGAGACGTAATTGAATATATATATATATATATATATATATATATATATATATATATATATATATATATATATATATAACTGCGCTAAAAACGAGACACCAGAATCTGTGATTGTCATGCCCACTTCGTTTCTGGTGTCTCGTCTTTAGGGCAGTTATATATATATATATATATATATATATATATATATATATATATATATATATATATATATATATATATATATATATATATACATATTTTTTCAAGTAGGCAGCCTGAGAGTCGGGCAGCAGTGGCGCCCTCGCGAGCCATGACGTAACAAACAGCTACATTGTTCCGTCGTCAGTAGCGCGTGAAATCAATGTTTCAACTTTCTTCTGTTTAGCACCAAAATTGAATGATTTACAGCGTCTACAACTGTGCTAGAAAATGACGGCACCGCTTCTTTCTGCACAGGAACGTCACAGGCGCCATGTCAAAATGACGGTCGCTGGCAGTGGGCGGGATTCAGTGGCATGTGTCGCACTGAAATATTCTTTCAAGTAGTAGTATGTGAAGTAAGTTCTACACCCCCAAAACCAGCACGTGATTATGAGAGACGCCTTAGTGGGGGGGGGGGGGGGGGGGGCTTCGGACATTCGGACATTTAGACCATCTGATGTTCTCCAACATGCACGGAATTCGCACAGTACTTTGTCTTCTATAGCGTTTATTTCTCTCTAACGCTTCCCCTCCTTCTAAACGCGACCACCCCGGCCGGGATCGAACGGCGCGACTTTCGGGTCAGCAGTCGAGCACTCTATACAGTGATCTGCGGACGAAATTCTTTCAAGGCCCACTTTTATTATCTATCTAGGCATAAAAGACCCTCTACTTCTAGTTTTTACTTCAAACTACAAACTGTTGGGTGACCTTGTCATTTCCCCTTAATGAAGAAAATTATGAAAACATTTTTTTTCTGTTTTACATCTTCACTTCTGTACCGCTGTGCCCTCCCGCACCTGACTGCACAGTTTATACATTATTTCCGAATTTTCTGGCCACTCCGCCACGAGTCGCCAAGATAACGAATACACTAAACCCCTCCGCGGTGGTCTAGTGGCTAAGGTACTCGGCTACTGACCCGCAGGTCGCAGGATCGAATCCCGGCTGTGGCGGCTGCGTTTCCGATGGAGGCGGCAATGTTGTAGGCCCGTGTGCTCAGATTTGGGTGCACGTTAAAGAACCCCAGGTGGTCGAAATTTCCCGAGCCTTCCACTACGGCGTCTCTCATAATCATATGGTGGTTCTGGGACGTAAACCCCACAGATCAATCATCAATGAATCAACGAATGCACTAAATTGTCGATCGGTTGCCTAGGAGCTAATATCTTTTGACTAAAATGGGATGTCTGAAGGAGCTAATATCTTTCAAGTATAACCGGATGCGGAAAGGAAGAGATTGGCGAAGGATGTAAGCACCGAGCCATAGCGAAGGACTAGGTGCGCGAGTGCTGAGGAGTCCAAAGGCCACGGACTCAACCGGGCTCATGCTACACGTGATTCCGGCCGGTAGGTGGTGAGCTCTGAATCGGCCGAACGCCGCCGGGTCGCCTAGCTTTCACCGAAACCCAGTTGGATCGTCCTTAGGCGTCTGTAACTGCCTCTGGTTGCATACCTACGTCTAGTTACGCCCAACCGCGCTGTATAGGACTCCTGAGGCAGGCGTTCCATGTGTAAAAGGTCACTGCACGGGAGAACCATGCCCTGGTTATTCCGAAGGATAGAGCTCGCGTACATGCTTGCTACTGCTGCACCCACCTCATCTCAACGAGGCCTGGTGCCGCCTCGGATTTCGGGCATGTCGCTCTAACGCAAGCCATGGCTTGCGTTAGAGCGACATGCCCGAAATCCGAGGCGGCACCAGGCCTCGTTGAGATGAGGTGGGTGCAGCGGTAGCAAGCATGTACGCGAGCTCTATCCTTCGGAATAACCAGGCAGCGACATGCCCGGAATCCGAGGTGGCATCGTTTCGCAATCGTATACAGTCATATCTGTTCTGCTTTATTCTGTTCTATCAGTTTTTCTGTGGAGAGGTAGAGGGCCATATTGCCTCGACTACTCCTTATCAATAAGTTCTGCAGCGAAAAAAAAAAGAATAATACTGAACAGTACCCAGAAATGAACAATCCGAAAAAAAAATAATAGCACACTGAAACCAGTTGAAATATCATGCCAATACACAGTTTACTTGCAGAAGTTCACACTGTCATAAACTGTTCACACGCACGAGTCCAATTTCTACAGTCAGTATATGCACTAACACATTTCGTATATATCAATCTCTGGCTGTCTATCACAGGCACTTATCCAGTCCGGTCTCCACTAAAAAGTGTGTCAGGAAGATGCTCGTCTTTTTTTGAAGATGCATCTCAGGCTATGGTCTGAGGAATCTATATGTATGTGTACATGTGCGTCTCAGTATAACTCAGTTTATTTGGAACTTCAACAGATTTGTGCATAGCGTACAAAAAAAAAAAAAGACGAATATGCGCAATGTCCAAAACTACACAATGTCCAAGTAAACCCAATCAGGTTCTTCGCAGATAACCAGCAAGTGGGAAAGGATGCAAATGTGCCGCTAAATAAATTCCAAGCATTTCTCGCTCTATCACATCTTCCGGCTAAGAGGAGGGGCTACGTAGTATTATTTGTTTGTTTGTTGCTTTGTTTGTTTGTTCTAACGTGCGATATTGCGTAGCGTTAGCACTGCTACCCATCCTATCGGCTTAGTTGAAAGATTTGTCGCGTGTGAATGTCATGTTCATTGAGTGATTTTTTATAAGTGCATGTTCAAATATATTGTGTTTGAACGTTAAGCGAGACCTATTCGGCGTGAGTAACTAAGGTGCATTGAAAAGAAAAAAACAAGCAATTGATTTTCAATGAACAGCCCTTGACATAAGTGCACCGATAACATTGAGGAATATACGTTAAGGAGTTGCCTATTTAATTATAGTGGCTCCCTTTGAGACCAATAACGCATTACGTGATAGTTAGCACGTAGTAAAAAACGACATTGTTTTTATATACTTGTGTTTTATGCCGGCTTTCGTGTGCTGATGGGCATGAGTAATTTATCATTTAGGAATACTGACAGTGAGCATAAGAGTACGTTAGTCTTGCTAGGTGGTATTATTTTCAAGCTCCGTTGCATAAGTACACGGCTAAGTAGAGAACAGACTTCATTACTGTCAGACCTAATGGACCCTTCACTCGACATTAGCCTCGCGCAATTTGTCACTCTTGCTGTCTGTATCTGCACTGCGCGAATAAAATAGCACGTCCTGCAGTCACTCTGTCTTGGATGCGCCCTTTATGGACTGTCACTTAGTGTCTTCTCCGCGCACTTTGGCCATTGGTCATAATTAGAAGCTGCAATCGCCGAGCTGTGACTCGAAGCGTGATGTGTTAGCCATGTGCTTGGTGTAGGTATTTCCTCTTTCATCTAGACAGTGTCGCGAGAATATTACCGTATTTGCGCTCTCCATACGCTTTACTATCGCGAAATCATTTAAAAAACTGCGAAATGGGCTGAGCGTGTTTGTTTGTATACATGCCTTGAAAACTCTCCCGTTTTGTCATGGTCGTGCCAAAACGGGAGACGAGCCGGTGACGGAGATTCGCCGGTCCGCGCTTTACGATGTGCTCCCAGCCGAAGAGAAGGGGTGAGAGGGTTCTGAAATTTGCGTTTCGAACAGCCCCAGGGGGGACGTGTGTTTGTAGAAAAGGCAGGAAGGCTGCCAAGCAGTAACAGCAGCAGTAGCTCGATAATTTAAAAAAAAAAAGATATGCCAGGCCTGCGTGGAACGTGCAGCACAGTCACAGTGAAAGCTAGAAGAGCGGCCTTTCAGAGCCTTTTTTGAACTCTTTTGGTAACTGCTACAAACACACAGCTGAGTACCCACTACGCCATAAATAATCATAATATTTGTGTGGTAGGCCAGCATTCACTAGGCTATCCTCCGTCATTCTTTGTAGGAGCGTGGTATCCGCTACATACTTGTTAGGAATTTTTTTTTGAAAATTTTTTGTGCACTGGCTGGAGACAATGAAGAATTATCCCTGAAGTGGGTATGCGTCACAGTTAATAGGTGATCAAGAAAACGTTTTCTTAAGGGCAGCATTGAACGACCCTTCATTTACGACATTTGCATTGTGTGACGCCTGGCTGTTCTTTCCATGTTCTAAAACTCTTTATTACTCATATTAACGCGATTTCTTTCCCGATATTAATCCTGCCTAAGGCTAGTGAAAAACTAATTCGAATCACTGGCGTGGCTCATTGATCGAAAACTGGGCTTGCACGCAACAGACCTTAGTTTGAGTCTTATTGTGTCGTTGGTGTTTTGTATTTACAAACTTTTTTTTTCTTTTGGTACTGGTTACGGACACTGGTGATGGCGCGTGACGCGTGTTCTGATCTAATTACAGCTTTCGCTGTAAAAAAAGAAAGTGCCATTTGTGAGCTCCGTTTTCTAAACGCCAGGAATTTGTCAGGCTTAGTTAAGCCTCGGAGGCATATTTTGCTTCTTGGCAAGTATAGCTGAGCGCTTTTCAGGCATGATCGGAAGTGACTGCTCTTGCAGTCAGCGAGACGTGTTGGGATTTTCACGCGAGCGCTAGTATGGGTTGAGTTTCCCTTTCGTAAGCTTCTTGCTTATTTCTGTACATATCTTCGCTTGGAAATTTAACGCACGTTTATAAACACACTGCTTAAGATTACCACTCGTAGCTCATTAGTGTGTTCCTAGGTGACAGCTGGCACAGATCGATTTAGAGCTTTTTTGCTGCGTTTTAACAAAGGTACAGCAATTATTATTGAGCGTTCAAAAACAGCGAGTCGCAGGTTATCGTGAGGCGTGAGGCGTCTCCCAAGTCGGCGTAGTACGTTTTGTTCTGTTTCACAGTGTTTACGACGAAAATCGCTGTTCTGGTACGCGGCATCACCCCCGTTGTAGTCATCCGCTTACTTAAAACTCCTGGTGGCATGAGTATAGGCGGCAATGCGATCGATATCTGATCAACGCAAGCACTGACGGACGGACAGAAGCACAGACGCATGGACGCATGGACGGACTGACGGACGCTTCGCCCCACTAATCATCATTCACTCCGTGAATATGCTGTGATTTTCTTGAGCTAGCCGATGGGTGCCTTTTTATTTTTTTCGGTGTCGCCTAAAATGTACATGGCGCACGGGCGACCTTGCTCTTAGGGGCGAAGCTCCTAAACGCAAGGTCGCCCTTTCTTAGCTAGTACTCGCTCAGCAGGTGCGGACGGACGGACGGAGGATTGACGGTTTACCAATAAATCCCTCCGAAGCTTCGCCTCACTCATCATGATTCACTCAGTGGATATGCTGTAATTTTTTTCTTGTCTTCAGCTGCAGCAGGCTTTAATTCTCGCTGCACTGAACCATTAGTTGGCCCGCATTGCATGGCCAAAACAAGTATGTTTTACTTGGAATACCTTCGGAACATAAAAAAAAGTCGACTGTGGGTAAAGTTTATTTTGCTGTCGGCATTAGTGAAAGTTAAAAATGACCTCAATTCGCACACCAGAGCTTATGCCAGCGTAAGAGCCTCCATGAAAACCATATTGATGTCCCTTATACTTTGGCCTTACTTACTTCAACATAATTCGTGGAGTCGTTCAAGGTACGCACCTCGCAAGGTTGATTTCGAAAGTGTGGCACGCTCCGAACGCGGCTTTTGTTGCTGCCGCTGATCCAGTTTATGTGCTAAGCCACTCTTTCAGCAATGTGTGGCTAATTATGAGGAAAAAAATTAACAAGTTGCTATTTCAGGTCGGTAAAATACCGTGAGGCGTTGCTTATGGTGCATTCAGACGACGGACCGAATCCGGATGTGGCGGGACGGACGGCGCGTCACGTGACCTCACATCAGCGATTTTTTCTCGTCCGCGACTCGTCCGCGCGGCTCGCGGACGGATTAACCCAACCTGTTTTTCACATCCTTATTCTGGCGGGAGAAAGCCGATACTTCAGCGGAATAGCTCGGGGTTTCTGGCAACCAGTACACTTTTCGTCTGCTCACGGCATGTCCTCCATGGCTCGCGGACAGCTGCATGACTGGTCGGCACCATCTACGTTTGACCATGGTTTACTTAGTTTCCGGGGGCTTTGTTCTCAGGTGATTAAATACGCAGAAATCACTTTTGGTGGTTGGGGAAATGTCGCCGTCGTTGTTTGACTCGCGAGATTCTTAGCCGTCATGGTGGTGAAATATTTTAACTTCTGCAACCGGTGACGTGCCGCTTCTGAAAAAGGATGGAAGACGTGCTCAGAAGTTCTACAAGTGGGGAACAATGTAGTCGAAAGAACATTCTGCCAGCAACTCCCTTTTCTCCTGAAAGAATAACACTCCTCGTTCATTTGTCCCAACGCGACAGACATCGCAGCCAAGCGTCGCATCTTGCGGGAATCCATGTTGAATACTCTCTAACCGGTCTGCTGCCAGCCGGCGCAGGTGAGCGCTGAATCTGTTGTCGAGGGTAATCTGGCTGTTTTCTCCTGGGACACCGTCCGTCGTCCACGACAAATCTGGATTCGGTCCGTCGTCTGAATGCACCATTACAGTGCAATACCGATGGCAGTGCTTCGCAGCCGTTTTAAAACGCCGTCGACAAAATTCGTAGCGCTCTAAAGATATAAACCCCTCTGCTTACTATCGATGAACCTTTTCTCCCATACGGATTATTTTTTTTTTGTATGTTACAGCGCCGTTACACATGTAACTGCTGCCTTGTGCATACCGTGCTGAATCACTATAGGAACAAACTGTATATTCTAAGAAAGTTCCATTGATATTACACGCACAACTTGAACATTAGAGAGACACAGGGAGAGGGAGAGAATAAGGTTGAGTGAAAGGCAGGGAGGTTATCCAGAAGAAAACTTTCAGTCTGCTACCCTCCACTGGGGAAGGGGAAATGGGCATGAAAAGGTAAGGTGGGAAAAAGGAGGTAGAGGGGTGGGTAAAGAAACGAAAATAGAAAGCGCGCACACACTCAAGCACGGGTGTGTCGCAGTCCTTTAGCGAGTCCGGTTGACAGCAGAAACTTCAGCAGTGCATTCGTCGCTTTCTGGCTTAAAGGTAGAACGTTACGGCACTCGAAAATTGGCTGTTCCGAAAGCGGCCGGCTATAATGAGGAGAGTCAGGAGGGCTTCTACTGGAGTTTATTGGGCCGCTAGCTATAACGCTGGAATATTCGATGATACATGTAAACATGTATACACGCTTCACCGCTTGTCAGTTTTACCAATGGCTGACGCTCTCATTCAAAATAGAAGGTGCAAAGAAGAAGACGACGGACGAAAGGGGACCCATGCGCACATGTAAGCACGCGTGTGTGCCCGCGCGCGCGTGTGTGTGTTTTGTGTGTGTTCGTTTCTATGTTTGTGTGTGTGTGCTTGTTTTGTGTGTGTGTGTGTGCGTTTCAGTGTGTTTCTATGTGTGTGTGTTAGTGTATGTTTGTGTGTGTGTTTGTGTGTGTGTTTGCGTGTGTGTGTGTTGGTGTGTGTTTGTGTGTGTGTGTTGGTGTGTGTGTGTGTGTGTTTGCGTGTGTGTGCGTGTGTGTGTTTGCGTGTGTGTGTGTGTGTGTGTGTTTGCGCGCGTGTGTGTGTGTGTGTTTCTATGTGTGTGTGTGTGTGTGTGTGTGTGTGTTTGCGTGTGTTTGTGTGTGTGTGTGTGTGTGTGTGTGTGTGTGTGTGTGTGTGTGTGAGAGAGAGAGAGAGAGAGAGAGAGAACAGAGTGTCAGTGGACGTACAGCGTGCATTCCTCGCTTGCCGTTTATAAACTTTCTCCACCATAAGTTTGGCCAAGTAAAGAGTTGCGTATTTCCGAATTCTGCTGAAGTATTTTGCACCGTTGCGAACACGTGACATCTGATGGAGGTGGTGGTGGTGACAGTATAATTGTGCAATGACAGACCAAATTTCGAATTCTCACACTCAAAATCTAATTGCTTGGCCATGCCGCGCACGTCAGCTGCTACGGGAACAACCTACGGATACAACAACTGAGCTAATTTTCAAAGAACCCCATGGCATGAACGCAACGTCAACAGTAGGCATGTGGCAACACGCGTGGTTTTCGATAAAGCCACTAACTTTACTTACAGTTCTTTTAGTATACGTGTGCCTTGGCGAGCGTGGCTTATAATATACGCCCCATCCTGGTGGACACGGGCTGTCGGCTCCCATACATAAGAAACTCCACCATACTGAGAACCCCATACCCTCGGACCGAGGCCATTCTATGTGAAGTGCAACAAGAAACCCTCGCCAGAGGCGGTATGCGCCTCCAGCTCGTCGACAGCGGTAACCGAGAAATACGACTGACGGCGCTGACACACTAGAGCCGCTCGTACATCGCATTCTTCCGCCCTCGTTCTGCCTGTTCTTGTTTGGTGTGTGTTGCCGCGCGTGCCTTTTCCCTTACGCGACTGCGTTGCGGTCGGCCCTTTAGGCAAGCAATGCATTCCCTGTCGCTCAGACGGGGGACACTCAGCTCGTATTTTTGCTTTTCCGGCATCCCAGATCCAGAAGCAGCTCGTGATGGTGCTCGCGAATCTTGATGCAGGGGTTCTTCTTGATGAAGTGATTAAATCGCAATTTAACACACTCGCATACACATGAGTATGCCACTTTTTTCTTCACATTTACATTACAATTACTCACAGTAACGAACCCTATGCTTTCCCTGGCAGTCTTGTCTTTTAGTTCTCAATAATGTTGAGTCTAACAAAAGAAAACGAACCCTTCAATTTGCACATTCCTTCGCATACACACAGACACACACACACTCACAATAGTTTGCAATTATATTGAATAATAATAATAATAATAATAATAATAATAATAATAATAATAATAATAATAATAATAATTTGGTTTTACGTCCGAGACCACAATATGATTACGAGAGACGCTGAAGTTGAATGTTCAAAAAATTTTCAACATCTAGTGTTCTTCAGCCTATACTGACATTGCACAGCACGCGGACCTTCAGCATTTTGCCTTCATCAAAATGCGATCACCACAGCCGGAATCGAACCCATGACCTTCGGTTCAGCAGCCGAGTAGCGCTTCTACACCACTGCGGGGAACTGCAGCTGTACCGAACTACGCTTTACTTGTTTTATCGAATGACGTAACCAAATAGCCCGACCGCGAATCAGGTACCGTGGAAGAGGTTGCTTACGGGCAAGTTGCTTCCTAAAGTTTGCAAAACGTGTGCATATCGCAATGCTTGGAACATAAAGAAAGGGCAGAGAAAAGATCGTCTTCTTTACTCCTTGTCGCTTTCCTGTCTTTCCTCCGTCCTTTCATCATGCTTCAAGCGTTGCGCCATGCATAACATGTTTAGCAACCGCGAGTTGTTCTATAGCGATTTCGGACTCTCTCGTCACACTGGGCTGAAACTTCAGGGCAACTGAAGAAAGAAACGAACACAAAGTAAGGCGAAAGGTTAACCAGGTTGTGTCCGCTTTGCTACACCCCGCTAGTAGGACGAGGAGAAAAGAAAGAAAAAGAGAGAAAGAGTGATACGCACACAAGTGCAAATGAGCGTTCAAGGCGCGTTTCCAGACATCCACAACTGAGGAATATTTGAGTCCGGTTCCCCTGCAGGTGTCTTACAGTAGGCTGAAATACAAGATGTTAAAAAAAAAAAGGTCGCAACGACTGTTTTCAAGAAGTCTTGAACTTGCCGAGCACATTGAGCTGATGGAGCTGTCGTTCTATTTAGAAAGACTAATTGACTTGCTCAAAAGGCTTTAACATTCTGGCTGTTCGGTAGTCGCAGCCAGGGGTGTAATTATAATAATGGAATCTAAGCACCATATTAATTTTGTTTTGTGCATTGGCCCTTCGCTCGCCCAATTGTCAAGAGTACGAAACTAAATTTGTAATTCTGGTTGACTTTCCCGGCTGTCTTTCTTATTGTGTATCGGTACGCTCGTATTGTCTCAAACTGTCTTTGTGAAGCTGCCGCTTATTAACGTATGTTGTCCTCCATGCCTGAAGCTTCATTGGCCTCAGTGTAGTGCCGAGGATCACCTGAGAGAGCCAGTGATGCTCAGTGGAAGCAAGAACGGACAGAGAAATTTTGTAAATGCTCCGGTGCTATAGTTTGTATCATAAGGTCATCCCTACTATAGCTAACTGCTCTTGATAATTAAAAAAAAAAAGCGTCCAGGAACGAATAGAAGGAGTCTCGTGGCTCACAGCAAGTGTCATGAGGACATTGCACAAAGGCACTAGCTTCAACAAAGCAAAATAAGGTTACACAAGAAAAAAGGCCGTTTCAGAATACGTAAGGCTTTGCGTTAGCGTTTGTCGCCAGTGTCGACGCGTCATACGCTATCCTACTGGATACCCTTCTTAATGATGAAAATAACGTGTAATATCCAACGAGTGCTACCTCGGCGTACCCTATTCTAAATCTGCCAATCGACTACTAGTTCTATTCATCGTTGTCAATATAGAATAACTTGTTCCTGAGATAACCTTGAAGGAAAATTTTAGACGCCTAAGCACCACAAAAAAGAATGCAGCACAGAAAAAGAACGCAACTTGCAACTAATTTTATCCGCTGTAGGATTAATTAATATGTGGAGTTTAACGTCCCAAAATCACCATATGTTTATGAGAGACGCCGTAGTGGAGGATTCCGGAAATTTAGACCACCTGAGGTACTTTAACGTGCACCCAAATCTGAGCACACGGGCCTACAACATTTCCGCCTCCATCGGAAATGCAGCCGCCGCAGCCGGGATTCGAACCCGCGACCTGCGGGTCAGCAGCCGAGTACCTTAGCCACTAGACCACCGTGGCGGGGCCCGCAGAACAGCAGAAAATACGTATACGCCACGCCGCGCATGTTCAAACAACCTTGCCTCACCTAGTCACTATATCAAACACGATGGCAATGGAAAGCCATTTCTCGACATGCACAGAAGCGCAAAATTTGAACTCATAAGTTCAAATTGTGCGCTTCTTTGCTTTTCGGGCAAGTCTGAAGGCTTGCTCGAAACCACAGGCGTGTCGCTTAGGCATATTTTTTAGGGGCGAAGCTCCTTAAGGCGTGGGCTGTGCGTCCCCTGTATGTAGCCACCTCTCGTTTAGTTCTTGCAGTGTCCACTAGATGGCGGTACCGTCTCCTGTATGTCGCCTCCTCTCGTTTAGTTCTTGCAGTGTTCACTAGATGGCGGCACCGTCTCCTGCATGTAGCCACCTCTTGTTTAGTTCTTTCAGTGCTCACTAGATGGCGGGACTTGTAGCTGATGATGAAAAGATGCAAGATGTTATAAACTAGACGGCGGTACTTGTAGTTGATGATGAAAGATGTGAGATGTTATAAAATAGGAATGATGTCACATATGGCACGTGTCATTGGTGGAAGGCAATCGTTCGATTTAGTGCGGCGACGTACGCTAGGGGGGAGCATTGTAATAAAATCGAGTGGGCAAAATGTACGGAGGATTCATGGTTTACCAGGTTTTCCTCTAGAGCTTCGCCCACTCATCATCATTCACTTCGTGGATATGGCGGCACTTTTTTTCCCTTTTTTTATTCATAAAGCTTGCATTATTTCTCGACGCAAAGCATCTGAGTTTGTCGACAAGAACAGCAACGCTGGAAAACCCCGCCTCACGCGAGCAGAAATTACGTTATGTAGGCAATTGTGCTCAGGAGAAAGGCAAGAGAAAGTTTGTGCTCCCTAACTTTGATACTCAAACACAGACTAGGATGTAAACAGGACCGCAACTGAGTAGAATTGTTTGCACCACATCAACTGAGCAATGCACATACGACGAAGCGTGTTTTTTTTTTTTTTACACGGTGAGAGTCTCGGTGGTTTAGGAATGCGTGCGCACAGGCCAGCCTACTTGCGTGGCACAAACTGGCTGGCCTTGTTCACGCGTGGGCTTCCCACTGACAATAAATGCATTGCAGTATATAGACTTGAACGTCACGTTGTCGGAGCGACTCGTGTGCTTAGCTTACCGCCCACGTACACGCAGACAGTTTTTACCCTTTGGTGCGGCCCGTTCTAAACTTGTTAAAAGAGCCATTGCAACTTGTCTTGAGGGGGCGTAGGTTAAATCTTGCCCTCAAAGCATTCCTGATAGTTACTTGAATCAGATTAGGCGCCTGCATTCAGTTGACTATTCCAACTCTGTAGTTATATCCGTTTCCGAAACCCTCCTTCAAATGTATAAGACCGCAATGAAAAAAAAAAAAGGCAGCCCATGGTTAAAAGGCCTATGGTTGTGCTTTGTTTATAAAGTAGTTCACAACTTCAAAAGCATGCTTACTATATAGTACAACGTGCCTGCAGTTTTTTCTTTGCTACGCCAGTTGCCTGGCGTGTGCCCACGCATTTCTTAACCGCCGAGGCGCTCCTCGTGCGGGAAGGAACAAGCTTCGTCGTATGTGGATTGTTATGTTGCCGTGTTGTATGAAATCTCACTCAGTTGTGGTAAGGTTTACATCGGCCAAACTGGTCAGTGTTTGAACGCGAGAGTTGGGGAGCTTGAACTATTGCTTCGAAACAATTGGTTGGCACATTTGCCTGCGCATTGTAATTGCTACTGGTGTGACGTAAGGTTTTCCAGTGCTTCAATTCTTGCCAAAAAGCTCGGGTGCTCTTGCCCAGGAAGTAATGGTAGCTTTTCGTGAAAAAAGAAGGGCGAATTGTGTATAAGGGACGTGTCTCTGATTTCGTGCACGTCTGAATTGAAATTTCGCTCTTCTTTTCTAGATAAGAAATGACTTTGAATCGCCCTCGTGTTTATGTGTAGTGATTATGCGAGGATGTGTTGTTAGCGTATGTGTGGCACGGCGTATATATTTTGTGCTTTCCTGCGAATGAAATGAGTTTCTGGGGATGCTCTTCTCGTGTGCTTCGTACTTGTTCTGGAGGCGTTTAGGCGTCTACAATTATCCCTCTATGTCATTGTCACTAGTTCAAACGGTCACTCGGCAACTATTCGTCAGTTGTGAGAGGACGCGTGAAGTGTCTCAGTGTATTAGCGTACGCGAGAGAAATATTTGATAAAACCATCAGTGTTGTCCAAACGCACCAAGACTGAACGCTTCTGCTTACACGTTTAACATTACTAAGCTCGTTCTGCCCAATACGGGGCATGTGCGTGTGTCGCAGTGGTCAGAGCTTCGGCACGTCAGGCCCAGAGGTATGATCGCGTGGTCAGAACGTGGTTAACGTGCAAATTTATGTCGCAGATTTTATTTTTTTTTCACTGCGCTAAAATTACACGCTTGCGCGCGTGTGTGGTTGGCAGATGAATAAGTAGGTGGCCGGATGGATTGTTGTAGCGCATGTCACAATAATAGCTGTAACGTCCACCCATCCGCAAGCCACCGAGCTATTATAATAATATTTGAGATCTAACGTCCTCAAACCACCATATGATTATGAGAGAAGCCGTAGTGGAGAGCTCCAGAAATTTCGACCACCTGTGGTTCTTTAACGTGCAACCAAGCCTAAGCACACGGGCCTACAGCATTTTTGTCTCCACCGAAAATGCAGGTGCCGCAGCCGGGATTCGATCCCGTGAGCTGCGGGTCGCAGCTAAGTGCTTTAGCCACTACACCTTCGCGGAGGGTCGCAAGCCATCTAGCTAACGTAATAATAAATACGATTTTTAAATTGAAATCAAATTTATGGCTGTGTCGACAAAGGCAAATACTCAAGAGAGATCAGTACCTTTGTTGAATATTGGTTGTGAAGTAACCTAAGCTTGTAATTTACCTTATCCGTCTTATGTAAGTACCCAGGCAAGCACTCTCATTCACGCCGAAAACTCGGAAAAGGCGCCGCAGCAGCTGCAAGTAGGTACCGGGAATTTTTCCACTTTTCATTGATATGCGTTTACGGGGGGTCTCAGCTGCATGATAGGTTTCAGTGTAACGATCAGTTAGGGAAGAGGTCGGCAGCCTTTTGGAGCCGGAAGGTAAAGTTTCATAAAGCCGACAAGGCGGGGGCCGCATGGCAAATCAGGAAGGGGGAGACGGGTGCGTTGAAGGCAGAGAAAGATTGGATGAATCGACAATAATGTGGAAAACTGGTATAGGAATCATGTTTACTTTTCTTTTTTTCTGGTCTAACACCATTAGAGATTGAAACTGAAATGTTCGATTTCAGGCAGCAAGCGACCAACAAAGGGAGCACGGTGTTCTGGCTTCTTGCCGGGGGCCACAGGTTGTCGACCCCTGAGATAGGGCATACATTCCCGTAATGGTGCTCGGGCGTCTTTCACGCGTTGTTACCGGAGGCTTGTTTGTGGTTATGTGTTCACATAGTATATCAAGATGATAATGATGATTAAAACTATATTTTTATTCAGCGAAGATGCCTGCGTCTTCTCTGGACATAAAACAACATTCGAACATGTCACGCATATGAGTCGGAGGTGGTAAATACAACTCATTACGATGTACCACCGTGTGGTATTTGCGAGGGACAAACACACACACGTTTTGTGTGTGCGCCTGTGTCCGTGTGACTGATTTTTCCTCTAGGTGCACCTTTCAGGTCGAAAATTCTGTTTTCAAACGTGTACGTGTCGGTGGGGCGTGCTTGGGCCCGCATAGTCCTGCCACTGACTATAGAAAATAAAGGAATAGCAAAACGGTGCATCGTATTGTACGACACTTGGGGAATTCTAGCCTTGGCTAGAATGTATGCTGCAACATTTTTCGCTGCGGCAAACTGCCCGCTGTCCAGCGCAATCGCGAGGGCGAAGTATTTAAGTTTTAGCAACGCGGTTAATACTGCCGGTCAAGTCACAGTGCCTTTGAATTTTGCGTACATACTTCAATTTGTGGGATTGCGTTCACGCGTGTACCCATTGAATCTAGTTTGAATGTTTCAAAGCCTAGTTCATTGCAGACTCACGGTAGAACAGCCAAGGTATGGAACAGTTGGTTATACGTAGTGTAAAGTTTTTGCGGGCTACAGGGAAATGAAATCGACCAAGAAAGAATGATGCTGACAACAGAAGCGCAAACCAACAACTGTTTATTTTCACAGAATCACGCAAAATATGTATACGCACAAACAAAGGCAGCGAAAAAAGAACTATGGACCATCTCTCCGAAGGGAACCCTGATGGGACGCGAAGCAGCAGCGGTGCGCACGGCGTTCACCCGATTAAAGCGGCCGTCGACGCGGGGGCTGGAAGAACGGTTTGAACCGAAACTCGGTGTAACGTTTACTGGAGTAAACTTTTGTTTGAAACGCTATGACACGGGAAGAGAGACATCTTGAAGACGCTTGCGCTTGGCTTTCTCAGCTCGCGCCCCATCGGTGTTACCCGCGCGCCGTTTCTATTCGCGAACGCGATCGGCGTTCTTGACTCGCACCTCATCGGTGTCGTTGGTCTTCCACAGCCGACGCTTGCGTTCGACTTCCCTGGCTCGTGCCTCGTCGGTGTTCCAGGCACGACGTTGCCATTCGCGAACGCGATCGGCATTGCTAACCCGCAACACTAGCGACGACCAAGAAAGGTGTACGCGCACACTGTCGGGAAGCATGCCCCGTTGGCGTCCCGCCCGTCGGCGTGATCGCGCAGCAAGCAGTGGCGCGCTGTCCGCATGCCGGGGCCGCTGGACCGTGCACCGCCGGGGCAGTGCACCTACCCGCGGCTTCTTCTCGCTGACCGATGGAGAGAGGTGGCGCGGATGAGGAGATGATGCCGACGTAAGGAGTAGGCTCGACCGAGGCTAGCGGTGACAGGCAAGGGTGAGAGTGACGTCACGCACGCGCACTGTGAGGTAATGCGTGGCCTGCTTGGTACCGAGCCGGAGCGGAGGGACAGCGTTACAAAAGCTAGTCGAAAAGCTGATTCGCATCTAAAACAGGACTGAGAGGAACACACATGCGCAAAAACTATACAGTGGAATAGCAAAACGGTGCATGGTATTTTGCGACACTTGGAATTTCAGCCCTGGCTAGAATGTATGCCGTAACCTATAGCTCTTCGCTGCGGCAAAGTGCCCGCTGTCCAGTGCTATTGCGAGGACGAAGTATTTGAACTCTAGCGAAGCGGTTACTACCGGCGGTCTAGTCATCGGTTGATATGTGGGGTTAAATGTCCCAAAACCACCATATGATCACGAGAAACACCGTAGTGGAGGGCTCCGTGGTCAAGTCATTGTGTTCTTGAATTGTGCGTACATACTTCATATTCTAAATCTGGAGCCCATGTATCTTGAGCACTGTTAGCTTCGTTGCCTTGAAGAAGTGACCCTTCCGCTTCTGTTAGTGAGAGTGTTGGAGCGCTAACGCATCTGTCAACGCCGGCGTGATGCATTGTGAAGGCTTTGATGATTTCTTTTTGTTTTGATTTAGGATGTCGTTAAACAATCGTGGTGCTACCAAATTATGGATAAAATTGACAACTGCTGCAATCATAACCACATTTTCGGGGTAGATAATATGCTTGCAATTATAGTTATGATCATGCAGTCGAGTGATGATGCACCCACTTCCCGTTTGTCGAATATACTGCATTTGGCAAAAAGGGGGCACAAAATACACAACATTTTTTTCGCTTGCAAACTAGTGACTCGTGTTTACATGCTGAAGTGGGGGACGTTTAAACAGACTTCTTTAATTGCAGCACACAAAACAACAAAACAGCAAAGGCCCTGCCTGCTACGCCCACTGCAGGGCAAAGGCCTCTCCCACGTTCTGGCAGCAAGTCCGGTCTCGTACTTTCTGCTGCCACGTTATACCGTGAACTTCTTTATGTCATCCGCCCACTTCATTTCCTGTCTCCCTCCTACGCGTTTTTCTGCTCTAAGAATCCCTTCAGTTACTTTTAATGACCAGTGGTTATCCTGCCTACGATCTACGTCCCCGGCCCATGTCCATCTCTTCTTTTTGATTTCAACTACGATATCTTCAAAACCAGTTTGTTCCCTCACCCACAATGCTCTCTTCGTGTCTCTTAAGCAACAAACAATATGTCACCTATACGTACTTTCACTTTCTTTTTTTACTTCTACCCGGTGTCCTTTTCTCACGCAGATGACGCTAAGCTCCACTAGCTGTTCATATCAACTGGCATTTTCTCAACACACGGGCTCCTATAATGGCTTCGATACCATGTATACATTTACCCTGGCGTTTGTGCCAGTGAATGTCACAGCAGTGATAGCACGAATAATTTATGACCCGCATCGTGGTTGTTCATGTTGACTTGTCGGGCTCCGGTAAAACATACCGGACTCTTGTTTTCAGACAGATAGTGGTTTCCCACTTATATCGGTGTAGTATATAACCGCGCTCAGTGGAGCTTGTGTGCCGTCTGATCTCGAGCTTTCTCATGCAGGACGCGAGATCCGCGAAAACAGCGAAATCGCGACACGCGGCATCGTGGCCTTCCTTCAATGAATTCTGGTTACGTGCTCATGTACGCCATTGCCTGGGCACGTGCCCATATTAATGCAACGCCAGCCGGCGTGTTGGTGTAATGATCTGCGCAGTTTCCACTGCTTTTGGTCCCTCAAATGCCTGATCAACGTGTGCGCTATCATTCTTCCAAGCGATTGCAATAAACGGGGAAAAGGACAGCATGTGCACGCTCCCCCTGTCAGTTCCGTATGATCTGTGTATCGCGTGCAAGCATTCGTAGCCATCTTGCAGCGAAAATACATATGGCCCCGAATCCGCTTGTCATCGTTCCGGCATTGGAGGAGTCGTGTTACGTGTAAGTCGCTGACTACCCAAAAGACAGAAACGAAATTATCGCCCTGTGAGGCACCACAGCTCAGCGTTGGCATGCATTTTTTATCGTCATATGCGTAAAAGCTGGATCTCGTGCTTGCATAAGAAATTCTCGAATGAAGCCTAGCAGAACCTTTTTCTTTCCCCCGTCTGTCTCTGCTTTCTTGCCATGACGCAATTTAGCGAACTATATACGTTAGTATGTAGGCTCACTGTATCATACGTGGCTTTATGTCTATATTCATCATCATTAGTTACTTTTATATTCATGATCGTTATGTCCACTGCACCATAAAGTCTCCTCACAGACATCTTGAAGTATCGCAGTGTTTGGTTTTGCTGACTATAGGGCGAGAGCCGCTCTTGCCCTCGACCCATTACGTGCAGGTGGGTCGAGGGCAATATAAGGGAGAGAACCGCAAACGTACTCGGCCCCGCTTGCAGACTTTACAAGGGAACAGGCTACGGTCTGGAGGCAAATTCAAACATTATATTTTCCCATCCCTAATCGGCCGTCTAAAATTCACCCGGAACCCCGCCGGTCCGTGTGTGGCAACACCACGGACACAAGTTAATGGAGAGGGGGGG
This sequence comes from Rhipicephalus microplus, assembly GCF_043290135.1. NCBI lineage: Eukaryota > Metazoa > Arthropoda > Arachnida > Ixodida > Ixodidae > Rhipicephalus > Rhipicephalus microplus. The sequence goes on along the minus strand of NC_134710.1, from coordinate 307,884,202 downwards.
GGTTGACTCCCTCCCACGCATCGCCGTGCGTGGCTTAGCCGTGTCCGGGAAAAAGGGGATCCTGGAAGTTCAGCCGACGCTGGGTGCTTGGACCTTTAAGGCCCCCCGGCAGAGGCAACACATCCCTTTGGCCCTGGCTTCACGTAGACGGCACACCTGGACTGATCCACCCAGGGGAAATCGGCATTCGCCTTTTCTTATTTCCCTCTCCCTACATCTTTGTCTTTATCTCTCACTTTTTATCTGTCCTGTCATCTTCTCATTTCCATTTACTTCCAAATTTCCTGGCGAAGAGGATTAACCCCGTGTAGTTGCCCAACCTTGGGTAGTTATGATAGGTTGTAGCGGCGATGCATTGCTGACGTCTCCAAGTGTTTACTATTCAACCTTGTAGCGTCCCAGTTACGTTCGATGTTGTAGGTATCGACAGCCCCTTAGTGATCCAAGTGCACGCTGGCAACGCGAAGAAAGAGCCAGAGTCTGGTTGAAGGCAGCGTTTATTGCACGACCATCCGCTCTGGCCACGCCCAACGAACTCCCTTTTTTTCCGTTTCCCAACCGCGCATTCCCGCGCAGATCAAAAACAATCATAAACGGAAACAGCCTCTGTGCTCCCCCTCCCCTTTGCTCTCAGCAATGAGAAAAGGAATTCTCGCGACGCTCTCTTTCGGGCGCACCACCCGCGTTGGCCATTATCGCCGAAGGACCGTAACCTGATCTCGCAGCTTCAGCTCTTCCGTTGCTTCAGCCACATGGCCCGGATCGCGGCGCTCGCCTGGCCGTCCCGAAATCGACTGCGGTGGTTCGTATCCCCAGCACAAACTTCAAAGCAATAATTCAGGGAAACTGTCACCGCCTTCAAGCCACCTCTACGAAGGACCCCCTGCAGCGTTGGCTCCTCGGATCCGGCCGCGTCTGCTGCGGCATTATATACAGCTCGAAAACGTATTCTCAGAACCTCATACACTCTGAGACTGACTGTCCCCTTGTTGGTCTCGGTAGTGGGTGGCCACCATCGTCCCCGAACTTTGCACAATCTGGATGGCCAACTCCCCCCCTCCCCTCGCCTCCCTGATCGCCGCCCGAAAAGGTGGCGCACCAAAGAGCCGTTCCCATTTCCAAAGCGAAATCAGTCTTTCTTTAAGTTTCACGTCGTGTATACAGAAAAATGAAACAAAACAGTCCGAGCAGTCTCACCTTTTCGTGTCTCGAAAACAGCCCTGCCGCGGCAGTCTAATGGATAAAGTACTCGGCTGCTGACCCGCAGGTCGCAAGTTCGAATTGCGGCTGCGGCGGCTGCATTTCCGATGTAGGCGGAAATGTTGTAGGCCCGTGTGCTCAGATTTGGGTGGACGTTAAAGAACACCGGGTGGTTGAAATTTCTGAAGCCCTCCACTACGGCGTCTCTCATAATCATATGGTGGTTTTGGGACGTTAAACCCTACATATCAATCATCAATCAATTGTCTCGAAAACACTCGCCGAAGCAATCGGCCCAGGATATCGTGTAACCAAGTTGGAAAGCGGCGACCTCCTTTTGGAGGTTCGCGACAAGATACGACAACTTATCTAAACTTGTATCGTTTGGGGATGTCCCAGTTTCCGTAGGCCCACACAGATCCTTGAACACAGTCCGCGGTGTCATCTCTGATGACGACCTTTTTGGATTATCAGAGACTAAACTATTGGAAAGCTGGCAAGACCAGAATGTTTTGAAGATCCAAAGAATAGTGATGGTTTGTAAAGGTGCAGAGGGTGCGCTACTTGCGCGAAATGTAGCTCCAACAAACACTCATTGGACAATTGTACTGCTGCAGCCCGCTGTGCGAATTGCGATGGACACCATCCCGCCTACACGTGATCGTGCCCACCCTGGAAAAAGAAAAAAAAACAAATCCTTGAACTCAAAAGAAAGTTCAATTTCTCTTTTCAAGAGGCGTGCCAGCGCTTCTCCCTTCATAACAAGCCCTCTCCTTCCCTTGCAGATGTTACGCGCCAAGGCGCCGCGCCACATCTTTCCGTGCCCACAAGTGTCACACAAAATGTGACTGTGGTCGCACCATCTGCGCCGAAGGCTAGAGTAGCCTGTGCTGTTCCGCTTCCTGCCAAACAGGTTCAGCAGCAGAATTCAAAGTCTGCCGGACCCCGGACCTCTGCACTCGAAGTTAGGTTCGAAACTTCTGTGAACGTGCCTGCTCATCAGGCACCATTCGCTACCTTGCAAGAGGTGCCGGATACACGTCCCACTCTTCCGGCGCCTTAGACGCCGAAGGATAGGCACAACCTTTTGGAGTGCGCCCAGAACAAGAACGTCGAATTAGGGGGCCTCCAAAAGGCCCTGTAACCTGAAGTGACACTTTTTGTACACGCTGCACCATGCCTCTTTCAAAATATGCATATGTTACAGTGGAACGCCGGAGGACCTCTGAGAAACCTCTATGATATCCAAGAACTTTTACACAAACATACAGCAAAAGAGCTTTGAGTGCAAGAAACGCACTTAAAATCGAAACACACCAGCTTCCTACGCAATTACATTATCTTTCGAAAGGACCGAGATGATGCGGTCACGTCATCCGGTGGTGTAGCCATAATAGTTAATCAAGAAACAGCATATACTCATTTACTCCTTCAGACATCCCTGGAGGCAGTAGCTGTCCGAGCGGTCATCTTCAACAAACTTGTAACAATTTGCAGTATTTACATAGCTCCACAACATCAACTGAACAATTGAGAATTTCAGTCACTAATCAATGAACTTCCAGAACCGTATCTCGTCCTAGGCGACTCTAATGCACATAGTAGCCTATGGGGTGACTCTCGCTGCGATGCACGAGGCCGCCTAATTAAACAGTTATTTCTCTCTTCTGCCACGTGTCTCCTAAATCGAAAGGACCCAGCAAACTATAGCCTCGATAACAATACCTATTCATTGGTACGGACCTCAGCATTGTCTCTCCATCGCTCCTACCTTTGCTCGGATGGAAACTCATAAATAATCTTTATGGAAAAACCATTTTTTTTACTTTTGAGTACAACGTCATCCGAATTTCCTGTACACGTTTACAAATGACTCATATAAAAAACCAATCAGGACCAGTTTTATGAGATCGCTAGCTTAAGTTGGACGGACATATATGCGGTTCTAGCATAGAGGTATCTGTACAGTTCTTCACTGCTTTTCTTATTGAAGCTGCAGCTAAATGCATTCCGCAAACTTCGAACCTCCTAGAAAATGACGCCTCTTCTGGTGGAACAGTGAGTGTCTCAATGCGCGCAAACAACAAAACAAAGCACGGAGGCATCTTCTAGACTTACCGACTACCGAGAACTTTGTCAATTTAAAAACATCAAGTCTAAAGGCAAAAAAAGAAGCGTCGACAGGCCAGAAGGGAGAGTTGGCAAAAGTTTCCATCTGTCATCAACTCATATACACATGAGAAAAGAGTCTGGATTTCATTGAATGATGTGTGGGTTTCAACGTCCCAAAACCACCGTATGATTATGAGAGACGCCGTAGTGGAGGGCTCCGGAAATTTTGACCACCTGGGGTTCTTTAACGTGCATCCAAATCTGAGCACACGGGCCTACAGCATTTCCGCCTCCATCGGAGATGCAGCCGCCGCAGCCGGGATTTGATCCCGCGACCAGCGGGTCAGCAGCCGAGTACCTTAGCCACTAGACCACCACGGCGGGGCAGGAAAGAGTCTGGAGCATGGTCAGTAGGGTAGTAGAACGAGAAGCACATCCTTTTTCATAAACACAAAAGGCAACGGTTTGGAAGTTCAAGCTAACTCCCTCGGTGCACAATTCGAACAGGTCTCCAGCTAATCCCACACTCTTAATCAAGTCCTGGCTAGCGCACGTCCTGCAGGCGGGATGCTCCAAAATTTAGAAAAAGTCACGGCTGCAGGAGGCCATGCGGCAAGAGTTAGTCGTGACAGTGCGAAAAAGAAAAGTAACACCCTCAAATCATGCCTTATAGGCGGCCGACAGCTCTGGGTGTTTGCGATGTGGTCTGCACGAGCGAAGTCCATCTTATTCAGCTGTCGTTCATGTCGGGGCATGCCCCGCATGTATCGGTGATACGCATGCGCAAGCAGCGTCAGTTGCAGGGGCAAGCAATGCTGCAAGGAGGTATACACGGGGCTGACTATGCACGTGTGGAAAGAGGTGGGATCGAGAGATTGGAGTTATGAGGGCGGGTGGCCACTGTAGAGACCAGCACTACTGTCGCTGTGACGAAATAAACGACGTCACGTGACTCGCCAATGCCGTCGTCAGTGCAGCGCGTGCTTTCAACCCCGAGTCACTTCATTTGCTAACTTACAGGTTTGTTTATGCTCTCGTTGCCGCGGTGCCGGGCGCATTCGAGTGAGCCTTATAGTGAATGAACCCTTCCGAAACGTCGCGGCACCGATAAACTTGACTGATAGAACTGAAATTGGCGAAACAACTCAGCCTTCATCCTCAGGCGTGAGCTCACCCAGCGGCCATTTTTTTTTCCTGAGCGTCCGTGCATCCGCACATGTTCGGTATATATGACGGTGTATATACTTCGCGTATAGGCATAGGAGCTTATTCCCTGTATGCAATTGCAACAGGGTCGAACGAATGATTCCCGAAGCGTAGAATCACAGCAACCATTCTGTTCGGCGCTTGTATGGTTGAAGAAACGCGTAATGCAGTCTGTACTTCTCGCCCTGGTGTGAGTTTCTGGGCATACGCTGAAACCAAAAAGCAGCGGGATGCATGTTAGATGAAGCCGAGAATGGGGAAACAACCCAGCATTGATTATCGCATGTGCGGCAAGCACTTTGGCGAAAATATTTAGTGCACTACGCTGGGGTTGATATCTGGTAAGGACGGCGTGGGACTTTTCGGGAAGGTACACATAGAAATCTGCGACGTTTATTCACGCCAGGACGGCAGACCTTTTCCAGCTGTCTGCATCTGAAGGGCGGCGTGAATGATTTTTTCGAAACGCTGTCATATTGGGTTGCATATTCATACGTCTCTTCTGTTAGCAGCCGTGATATGCTGAGCTGCTGGTAAACAAATTGGTTAATGCCAGAGACCAGCACAGTCACTGAAAACAAGGTACGGTACTTTTAATTATTTGTCGAGCAAACAATGCGAGCAGGTATTATTGCAACGTTCGCGCATCACATCACTCAATACCCCTGTGCAGGGAAGCGCGTGTAGTGAAAGCGAAGATTAGGGAGACAAAATATATGCGGGTGAAGATACGCCTATTTAAATATGTCTTACAAATAATCGTCCGGTAATAATTCTGATGAAAGTAGCAGGCCGCACCAACCATGGTTGTTGTGAATAGCAATGTTATCGCGGCAAAGGAGCTCTATAGGTACCTTTATGAAAGGTCAACCGAACCTAATAGCCAATGCCGAAGCATCGTTCCCCTTTGGCCACTTGATACTGCTCTGAAAACTAGGACGAGGTGCTGCCGTGAAAGGAGCATGACAGTCTACACCGACGAAAGTATTACTTCTCAGCCGCGCAAAAAAAAAAAAAAAAAAAAAAAACAAGGATCAGATGCGCGTCATCACGCTTGATTCAGTGGACATAAATGTTCGCGCAATTTAAGAATGCTTCGATTTACAGATTATGGATGATTTTCATAACAACTCATCTTTTACCTTAACGCCTCTTAACGTTGTGCGTCCATGGTGCCATGCGCACGCACTCCGTCCTGAGTGCACGACGCGGCGATGACTATATACGTCGGCTCGCTAAAAAATGTTTTTGGCAAACATTCTAGGTTGTTTCGCAGATAATACAAACGCAAGCGACACTGAAGCGAGAACAGCCTGAATCACAGGAACTGTCGAACACTTTGCGCAGCCGGTATGGTATGGTATGAATAACGTTAATAAGGTCCTGAGGATTAGTCCAAGACTGATGCTGGCTGCTCCCACGTCGGGACAGAGAGGCCAAGCCCCCATACCGCCACCCGGGCCCTCTGGACAGCCCCGAGTTGCTACCACGTGACGTCGTTTCATACGTCAAAAAACGATTCCGGCAGATGGCGCCATAGTTTGTCCTCGCCGCCACCGAGGTTGCGTGTTTGGCGCGAAACGGGTTAGTTTTGGCACATTCCACATCAGCGGCGGACGTTTAGGCCGGTATGGTTCATTGAACGTGCGGTGGGAGCCGGTCTTTAGCAATTGTACAAGGATATACAGCCGTCAGCAAGATTAACACGAACGCTTCACAGCGTGCCCTGAAGCAGTTTGATTGACGCTAGCATCGCGTAGCTTTGGGTCTGTTTCTGAGATGTTACCCATGAATGCCGACCTACTATGCAACCATACCGGGTTAATATCTCGGGAACAGGGCCCAGTGCTTCGCGGCTGACATCAGTTGAAGTAATCTAGGTCACACGTCGGAGCATTCGTGTTAAGCTTGCTGATTTTCTTCGCACAGCAGTGGACTGGAATGGCCTTTCCCGTGACATTGCAGCCATCACGTGTTCATCAACGTTTGCGCAAAACATAAATACATATTGTTTGTCAGATCACTCTCTGTAACCTCCATTTGTTGATTGATTGATAAGTGGGGTTTAACGTCCCAAAACCACCATTTGATTATGAGAGATGCCGTAGAGGAGGGCTCCGGAAATTTCGACCACCTGGGGTTCTTTAACGTGCACCCAAACTGAGCACACGGGCCTACAACATTTCCGCCTCCATCGGAAATGCAGCCGCCGCAGCCGGGATTCGAACCCGCGACCTGCGGGTCAGCAGCCGAGTACCATAGCCACTAGACCACCGCGGCGGGGCAACCTCCATTTGTTAACCCACCCCTTATGTAATACCCCCTCACCGGGGTCTTTAAGGTAATAAAGTGAAGTGAAGTGAAGACTCTTATTCTCTCAATATTAAAGGGGTGTTGCGAGGACACTTCGAGTTCGGAAATGCGTGTTCCTGCGACGAATACACGTGAACTCCAGTTCATTTCAGCAGCACGTCCGTAGCCGCCTGCGCATATTACGTGCCTGAGATCGGTGAACGACGAGCCGCCGGGTTGCAAGCGGTGACAGCCCGCTTCTTCACCGCGCAACGTTACGAGCTAGAAGAAAAAAGGGCAAGAAAAAAAATTCATAAGCCATGTCAATCACGTGATTAGCGTCCAAAGTAAACGACATTTTTTTCCGGGATTAAGCCCGCCGAGCGATCGATCGAGAAGCCACAGACCAAAGAAAAAAAAAACTGAGGAGAGGCAGCTGACACTCGTTGTGAAGCCGTGGTGAAGCCGGAAGTCGGCCATATTGACTGGACAAGTTCTGCTCTCTTGTTTACATACGAATGTGAACCAGAAGGTGCGCGACTCTCTCTCCGGCACAGAAACCACGTGCACTGCACAGCACACGCGTCGAGGCAAACCGAAGCCATCGGAACTGAAGTTATTTCTCAACACGCTAGGCCAGCGCGACATCAAGGGCGAAATCGTTTCGACCGAGTCTTAAAAGCGAGCAACAGCTCGCTGACAACGAAGCAAGCACAAGAGAACACATGCTAGATGCACTGACAACGACGACGAGTGTGGTTTAAGTGTTTTCACGCCATTAATTCACGCACTTTACAGACAACACGATCGGCCGTACACTGCCTTCAAACGGTCAGTGCCGCCCGGCCACCGTGCCCGTGTTCCACGTAAGCCTCACCGGCGTAAGCATTGTGCAACAGCGGTGACTTAATTTGAGCATGGCGCAAGTGACACTTGAACGCGGTTGCTCTAACGCTGATAGAACAATGCTGGGGATGAGCCTAGCAAGCCAAACAAAAAAAAACTGTCTTAATACGCACATAAAAGTAGTTACTGTACACGTATCGAGCACGAAGCTACGCACATGGTCCTCATTGCGTCTTACTGGGCACAAACGTTTCAATCGTTGTCACAAGCAGGAACAGTGCACAACCGTCACTGACCCGCAAGGCGTTCGTCGTGGCTGGGTTTTGTCTTGGTGCCCAAATTCAACTTCACTGAACACTTCAAATTCTTCATTCACCGTACAACACATGGATATGCGCTGTACTTTTGAGGCCCAGTGGCTGACAAAAAAGCTTTGTAAACGGTGCTAGGCGTACAATAAGTATCGGGAGAACACTGCGTGAATAACAACGATACACAAAGCACTGATATTTGAAGTTTTGAAGTTTATTCACATAAGATATTGTCCGCCGCGCCTCGGTACGAGACCTACGGAGGCGCACATGCTACCGCCATTCGCCGCCACTCACTGCTAGACCAGCTACGCTGCACAACACGTAACCATGGCAAAGCCGTCGTTGTGCCCAGTGAATATGGCCACCATGGCGTCATTTCCGACACACTTTTCACGTAGCGAGACGGCTGGGCATGCCCTCTGCTCTCATTTTTTTCTTTTGTGCCGCAGACAAACAGCGCCAGCCTCTCGCTTTCACGGTCGAAACAAACGGGGGCCACACGTTTTATTGAAAGAGGTATGAAGTCTGCGGGAACCGTGTCGTTCATTTGAAAGGAAGGAAACCTTGACTTTGAAACGTTTAGAACCAACGAGAGTTTCTTTGCGAATGAAGTTCAGCTGCAGTGTGTACACGGCGCACCGAACCTGCACGGTTTTCTTCACACTTATAGATATATCTTTCTAAATGCTTTAGGTAACCGCGGTTCGTCTAGCCTACTTAGTACTATCTAGTTACTATGTAAAAACCGTAATGTTGAACCAAGTCTTTGATGTAAAGTTCTGCTTCCTTTTACCCAAACTTTTGCAACAAACAAAATAAAACAAAGTGATATGAGGTAAACCATTTTTAGGTAAATTTCGTCCTTTAACTAAACGAATCACCTTCTACTTTGCCCTTCTCAGTCGCACCGTAAACAGGCACAGTAGCCTATTGTAGATATTTTTGAGAAAACGAATATACCGTGTTCTGTGAAACGTGCCGTCGAAAACTAACATTCCTTGCTTTACTGTGGTCGACACAAGTCGTGCACGTCTTTGTGTGTAAATATTTTCATTTAAGTAAAACTTTGTAGTGCGCGTAGTTTCGATGTCTGAGACCTGAAACATTATTCTGCCTGCCGATTTTGTTTGTGCCCTAAACACTTTTTTTAATATCCTTCCTAATGCATCTTGTGCCTGCTACTTCCTTCATATTGTGAGCCTACCTAATCCGTGGCCATCTTTGGCTTCATTCCTCGTATTTCTAAATTGTTCTGTTACTGTAGCAAAGAAACAATTTTCCCAGGCCGATGTCTTACTACGAATCTCAACTAATGCATGAACTGCCTGTCGTGTTTCGTTGCATCATTCTTGTCCCTATCCTTACGTCTTCTCAACTTTAATCGCTCTTTTTACACGCGGGAAGTTAAATTTTGTTATTGGTCGATTTTTGTGTTTATTTGTTTGTTCAGGATTAACATAAAGCACCCGTTCCACATTTTAATGTTTCTGTCGCGTGTTAAGCTTGTTGACGACTGTAAGTGAAATACCTGAACATTATCCTTACGCAACCGCTGAACAGTCTCAATGCAGTGTAATCTGTATTTAAAATATAAGTACAGGAAGGAGACAAGAAAGTCTCTGGTTGGCTGGCTTATCCTTCGGTAATGAGAAACGAAAATAGAAAGATGATATAGAGTTGGGTGGGAAGTTTGGAAATGTGTGGTCAATTTGCGTGTTGTGCCGCATACAGTCGAAGACTTCAGCACAAGCCAGCCTTCCTCAATTAGCACAAGACTGTCTTCACTGTCTTAGGGGCTGCATGAGGATGGTGTTCAAGTAGCTATACTTCACAGAAAGTGGTTAATCGCCGACTCACCGCCCAGGTTTGTCTTGGTGGAACAACTCGAGGACAGTGGCGTAGTAAACGACCATAGTGAATACAAAAGCGATTGTTCACGTCGATCAAATAAAGATGTAATTCGGAATATAGTGCCAAGTATTCCGGTTATGTAGTCTATAGTTTGCCTTATATTTGTTGTGTTTCACGCCGTTAGTGAGTGAATGCGCGCAATGTTGGGTGGTGGCCTTGTAACAAATGTCCTTAAAGCTGAGTTATATTGACTGTAGTAAGTAGAATTTCTATACATTATTTGATAACTTATGCAACCAGCCTCAAAAACAGCCAAGTTTCTTTTTGTTGTTTAAGGAAAAAATATATTAGAAAGAGCGGAATTGAAGTGCGATGTTTACAACTTGTTCTGGCTGCCCGTAAAACAAGTGTCGCAGCTTTGTAATTTGCATTTGTTAGAACAACTGAAGCGTACAAGCAAAGATTACGAAGTTCTTAAATGCCGCTTGTTGGCAAGTTCGCATATGAGTGTACAATTCTGTCAATAAACGGTAGGGCTGACGAGCTATGTAGGAAAAAAACCACCGGAGTTGCAAAGTTTTATGCCTAATTTTCTAGTGTGCCCCGTTTATTAATACCTCTTTAAAAGTGGCTTATTTTTTTTTCACGAAACACTGCTAACACAACAATGGTGCTTACAATCCCAGCCTGGTGTTATGTGTATTTTACCCAAGCGTTATGGCCCAGTAAGGGCACCTTAAAAACTAGGACCGCGGAGTGTTTTCTGCTGCATAATTAGAGCTGTAAACATATGGGGCTTTTTTCAGCTTTCGCTAATTTGGAGTTCTTGCAAGAAAGGACTCTATGGCCACTTTTTAATATTATACGGCAGGTCGATACTAGACTTTTTTTTTTCATGCTGCGAAGCCTATCGAATTGGTTGCATAGTACCTCAAAGCAATCGATTTTTTTACAGCTGCTTATATAAGAAATCCTATGGTGAAACTTCCCCTCAAACACCCCATCCCCATTTTCCTTTTGGTATAATGCATGTATGCAGGGTGTATCGCTTAAATTAATTTAACTACTATGCATTGTTCTCTGTTAAAGCTGATAAAAGCAAGTTCCAGCGGAAATATTCGATCCCAACACGGGTTCCGTCTTTCGTTAGCACCGTTCGCTCGCGTCATGCGTGTTAGCTCCCCTTTCTTATTTTTTTATACTCTTTACGAGCTGTACCCGTTGAGCCATAGATATTTCGTCCTTGCAGGCTTTGTGTGATTCCAGTTTCTTCATCGCATTATTTCTTCTTTTTTTCTTTCGCAGCGGAATGTCACAATCGATTTCGGTTATTGGTGTCGCCAGTATCTGTAATTTGGGAGGCATGGCAGATCGAACATTTTGAAGACCTGAACAAGCTCTGTTGTCGAGAACATTTCTAGTTCTGACAAAAAGAGTGTAGTCCACTGGAAATTTCGTGGTTCACCTTGTGCGTCCGTAAAATTGAGTGAAAACGAAAATAAGCCTCAATATTGGTTATTAGATGTGTTCGTTGTTCCTCTCAATTACTGGAAATTATCTTTCATTTCGTAAGTTTGCTCTGCGCGCTTTTTCTCGTTGTTGTCGTAATACTGCTATATTGTACCTCGCCGCCGAATAAAAGCGGCCCCAGAGAGGGTCACGTTATTTATGCAACGGCAGAAATCAGCGCTGCCTCGCTGAAAAAGCTAACCATGCAGGAAACAGAGCCGGCAGTACTCGAAGAATGGACAAATGTGACTTAGGCTGTGCTGTGGCCATCGAAGTAACGAGCTGCGGCGGCGCAAATAGGGCTTCATTTTTCTCTGCCTTCACGTTTGCTGTTTGTTTTCGAAGAAAAAGGATTTGCATTAGTGGGCATTAGTGGCACGTGGAGTATAAGGTGTCTGCATTTGCGCTGCTCTGATAATTGATCGCACGTCGTTGAAATAGGGCCCGAAACAGCTGCGACTTGTGTTGACCCTGTTACGTCATCATATCTACGCTTCGCTTCGTGTGTCCCCTCCCGGCACTATGTTTTCAACACGTGCTGCTGCAGTGGCCTCGACGATATTTTCAACTGCGTATTATCTAACTACAGGAGCAGTATTATCATGAATTCAAAGGCGACATGATACCCATCAAATTTTTTTTTTGCTAGAACGTGTTGTTGATTCTTCATTATGAAGAAAAGTGAAAGACTCAACCAACGTAGACAAAAAAAAGGAGGGGACAGGATATTTTTGTTTTCGTCTACGTGGGTTGCGTCCTTCACCTTTCTTCACAATATTTTTCTGTGCCAGGATGACAACCACGTGTGCGTGCTGTAGTCAATGAAAAAAAACTGAGTTTCAGTCATAGAAACGTTTATTGCGTCCTCAATACGGGATGTGGGTTTTTGGGTGACAGTGACATCCCGAAAAAACGGGGAGATATATGGGCTTGTAGTCGTGTGTGGCCCCGCCACGGTGGTCCAGTGGCTAAGGTACTCGGCTGCTGACCCGCAGGTCGCACGTTAGAATCCCGGCTGTGGCTGCTGCATTTCCGATGGAAGCGGAAATGTTGTAGGCCCGTGTGCTCAGATTTGGGTGCACGTTAAAGAACCCCAGGTGGTCGAAATTTCCGGAGCCCTCCACTACGGCGTCTCTCATGATCATTTGGTAGTTTTGGGACGTTAAACCACGCATATCAATCAGTCCATCAATGTAGTCGTGTGTGGGAATGCGCAGCGAGAAAAAACAGGTACGCAAGTTTTGTTTCCTTCCACGGACAACGTACTTATGCTGAAACACCTTACCAGTGAGCTTAACTGTGAAAACCTTGAGTGACGGAGAGTGCAATCGAGCAGCCAGATCACTTGTCCAATATTGTTCGAATGTATGAATCTAGAATTGTTCGCTTGTCTACTGCAACTGCTCTGAGCTACTTACAAATGAGGCTATTAAAAGGCCAACGAGGCGCATCCTCTGTGCCGTCACTCCTCCTCTCTTTGCCTCTAAGCACGTACGTCTCCTCGTGAGCGTTATGTTTGGCTTGCTTTTCCGGAGATGACTTTTATGTGGAATTTCCTTGATTTTTCATGCCCATTGCGGGTGGCACCTCGAGATGAAATATGAACCAATAATAGACGCGTTGAAACGTGCTGGAACAACTGTAGGATCATGAGGCACGCCGTGGTGGAGGGCTACGAAAATTTTTACCACATGTTCACCTTTAACGTGCACCGAAGTATACGCGCGTGCTTTTGTAGCATTTCGCCTCCATCGAAATGTGACCGCCGTCGACGAATTCGAACCAGCGTCTCTCGGATCAGCTGCCGAGCACGTAAACCGTTGTGCCGCGGTGGCGTGAAAATCGGAACAAACACGATTGCCGTTTTCTATGCACCGTGCGCACGATTTAACAGTCTAAAAAACGCGAGAAGCGTTCATTATGTGTAAATAATCTCTGCGGTTAGTTCATTAAAGCGTGGTGTTTCGACCGCTCTATATCTCTGAAATCGTACCGTTTTGATGGCGGGTGCTTAGCGGTCGTGGTACAGCTACCGGAAGCCGTCAACAGCAGGTAAAAATAGGCTGTGGTGCAACAGGCGTGTATGTCGTAACAACGTCGTTTAAATCCGCTATGGTGGTCTCGTGGCTAAGGCACGCGGATGCCGACCCGCAGGTCGCGGCATATTATGTATGAAACTCTATGACGTTTTCGCTTTCTTCTATACGTCCTCCCTCTTTTTATGTATTGTTGCACTTGAGTACGCGGCAGTACCGCCAGCGCCATTTGGTTTTTTTACGGCGATGCTCGCACGCACCGCCTCTAGCACCCGCCACTCTCGTCTGCGGGAGCAGCTGAGAAGTGCGTGCTCTTACCGCCAGGGGGATCGTGGAAACTTCAGTGCTGGTTCCCCATACCGTACTTCTTGTGCGCGTTAATGAAACGCGCGAGTGTTCGAACATATTCTTGAATTCTTTATTAGTTCTCATATCTTAGCCGGTATACATGTTTGGCCTTGAACAGGTAAAGCTTAGCAATTAAGGGATGGCTCAAGGCCCCTTCATGAGTGTATTGCTCAGCAAGTCGTCTAAAACGTCGTGTTGTGTTGCGTCCGGCTTATCTGACGGCGAGGAAGGTGACAAAACAAACAAAGCGTGACATTGGAAACTTTCACTTTAGCGCTCATGCGGGCGTTCTTCTGTACTCCAAGGTGTTAACGTGCGCACTTGAAGTCTACAAACACACTAAGTTTACGCAGCGCGCGGGTAAAATTAGAACCCCGTGTTGATTAGGCACACGCTTACAACTTGTATTCCATCATATGTATGCGAAAATCTGCAAAAGTTTTAAATCTTAACTGATGGGTATACGTGAGATATCCACGTATACCCGCATTTTCAAAACGTTCTCTCGAAATGCTGCTCTCACTTTGGAGCCCTTATTTGCAGCTTTCGCATTCTTTTTATCGATTGATATGTGGGGTTTAATGTCCCAAAATAACCATATGATTATGAGAGATGCCGTAGTGGAGGGCTCCGGAAATTTTGACCACCTGGGGTTCTTTAGCGTGCACCCAGATCTGAGTACACGGGCCTACAACATTTCCGCCTCCATCGGAAATGCAGCCGCCACAACCGAGATTCGATCCTGCGACCTGCGGGTCAGCAGCTCAGTGCCTTAGCCACTAGACCACCGCAGCGGGGCTTCGTATTTTCTTTAACAGCCGTTGTTTCGAAAAGGAATTCAAAGGTTTAGTTGTCAACGCGTGATTCCCGCTTGAAACACGAACCGAAACTGACGCTATACTGGTAAATGAATAACAGCACTTCCCATTAGGCTGGAGATATCGGCACAACTGATATTATGTTTCATTTATCAGCCGAATAAGCCGAGTTGGACATGTCATATCATACGCAGAGAGCAGATTGTCGGTTCTCCTGACAGAACGAGTTCCAATTAGTGCAAGTAGGTTTAATCGAATCTGGCATGACATTAAGTGGGTAGTATGATCAGGCTGTATGAAATGCGTGGTGCGCCCTTATATGGAGACGGCGGATGATGACGACAAGCAATCGCCCAAAATATTCAATAATGGTTGTCTCGGACAGCACTGTGACATAAATATTCTGCACTCTTTTGGCACTTGTTTTAGCGTATTCGTTATGTTTTTGTTCTCAAGGGGTGATTATACGACTCAAATGCGCTCGTATAAAGTTAAGGCAACCGAAATTTCAGTGATGTGTGGCACGATATACACCGTTTTTTTTTTTTGTTTCGTATGGTTCATTGACGCGTTGGGGAAGCTACGTTGGCTACTTATTTGGAGTACAATATACCGATTGAGGTTCTCAGAGTTCGAAAGACCAAAGAGAATTCTCCGTGTTACACTTCCGCATATTCTGCGATTTTGCCTTGGTGCGTCACAAACATGACGTGAGACATTATGCAAGTGTTGTTTGTTAGCGTAACAAGACAGATACAGTCACCATATTGAATTCAATAATACGGGTCGTTCAAGAACAAAGTGGAAAAACGCATGGTATCTTGCTTTGGGCTGCCGCAGTTTGTATCCGTTTTTACAGTGGAAGTATGTACAGTTCTCGGAGATTCCAATGCGACACGACATTTTTTTTAGCATGACGACTAGTGCGGACAATTTTCTCAAGATATCTATATTTTGTCGAGATGAATTTTGTATCTACAGATAATGTTGCGGCTGGTATGCGCGTTCGAGTCGAAATCACGTCGATATGGCTCGAACTGAAAGCGGTGCAAATGAAAGTATGCACGTTATACTTAGCCCCAAAATTCCCTGTTTTGATTCGTGAGTGTTGCACCTTGTCTGTGGCAGTAGAAGAAATAGTTTTAGCCGACTGTACAACAGTGCAGTTACATAAACTATATTCCTAAGTACAATGAAAGCTCTACGTACAAAATCACAATGTCACCATTATTTGGGAAACATTTTACCGATGTTGCGAAGAGTTGAACAGAATGGACAAATGTGATACGTCCGGCATGGGCGCCCAGCCACATTGGCATTCTATGAAATCAAAGGCGAGAAAAGTTAGCTATTATAGCTGTTATAGTAGCACTCGTTGTTGGCCTAGTCGGTGTATTGCATCAACAAAATATATGCAGCTAAACAAACAAACGTACACAGGGAACGCAAAAGATAGGAAAGCGGCTAGACAGGATAGCGGATGCAAATTAAAACTTCAATGCTCGTATACAGGGTACTTTTTTTTCTTTTTTCAAGAAAGTACAGAGTTATTTTAAAAACTTATGACAGTCATGCTTCAGTAGTTTTTGCACACGTACACTGTGTCGAGGTGGATATAAATGGCGGCAATGAAAATGACATTGACGAGACTAATTAACACGAACGCGCAGGTTAGCTTTTTGATTATTGACTTAAGGGAAGTTGCTATATCAGATAGCTGTAATACGTGCAAATTTGTGACAATGTCTTTTTTAGAAACTGTCAATTTTGCGCGTGATAAGTGGCATAAATAATTGAATTTTAAGGTCGACAGCAAAATTAATCGCGCCAGGGGCGCAGAAAACTCTGACTCTCTAAAGGCCTGACCACGCGTGACAAAGAAGTGACAAAATTTACCAAGTCTTCAAGGAGTAAACTATAACAGAGGCACGAATGTTATATGATGCACATAAGCATGCGAAATTTGCTCCAGCACTGATCGATAGCAACGACGGTGGTGGGGCGTTTAAAAGGTATACCGTCAAACGTGCTGGTTAGAGGTGCGATTTTACGCGACGCGCTCATCTCCTCTTTTAGCATGGCTGGTCGCCCGTTCTGAACGGCACCATGCATAGGCTGACTACGTATACACGGAGGACTGAAGCGTTTGTTGCCACTGCGCTTGTTTAGAGCACTCGCGCACTCGGGGTTATAAACTGTAACGCTCGAGTCGCATTGCCGCTGGCCACCAAATAGGGTGGCGCGAGAGATCTGCAGCGCGCTCAGATTCAAACGGAAAACAATGCGCGCACTGCACCGCTCGCCTCTCTTCTTTAATTTCCTATATACTTTGTTGCCATACTTCTGTGAGGACTACAGGCCTATGTGACCACCTTTAAATTTTGTGTAGTGCCACCGCTACATACGCGCCAGCCGATTGACTGACAATCCTCTTTTTTTTTCTCTCTCTCTCTCTCTTTCTCTTCTCTTTCCTCTCCCTCTCATCTTTATGCCCCCTTCCTATTCCCCCAGCGTAGGGTTGCAAACCGGGCATGTGCCTGGTTAACCTCCCTGCCTTCCCTCTTGTTGTTTATCCCCCCTCTGTGAAACTTGAGTAAACGCCCACCGTCAAAAGGAACGGCCATGGCGAAATACTGTTAGCGTCTCAGCTTCCTTTGTCACTTGTCCATTTTGGATCAACGGGCATGCCAGTCGTTAACACGAGGCTTCGCGCCCCGCGACGCACCTCCAGCATATATACCGATTGTATGAGGTATGGGTGCTCGTTTCCGTACTCTTCCCTCAATGGGGCGAGTGTCTATTTTGTTTTGCTGTCGCTTGCAGCACTGCCGCGCCGCTGCTTTGCTGCTCACGAGGGGCACGTTGGCGCGTAACGGACACCTGTGGCCCTTTACAGATCGGTAGCAAACGTGAAGCTCTTGGAACATTATAAGTGTTACGTCTAGCGGCTTTATTTTACTAGCACTTAATGATCAGTGGGGAGAAACGGAATGGTTTAACGTGCTAAAATCATGCAGTAGCAGGTGCACGCTGATGCCAATGTTGAGCGAAGCGGCTAACGAACCGTCACATAGAAGGTTTGCACCGACGTGACTGAAATAGCTACGTCGGAGCACCAACATGGTGAAATGAGTTGAGCTATGTCGGATCACCAACATGATGGAATACTTATATCAGTACATCTCAGGCTGGCTCATTCGCTATTCATGCGGAGAAGCCCAATAAAGTTCACGGGACATCAGTATCAAGTTGTATGTGCACGGCGCATGCCAGCGTACCACTCTATAAGCATATGTAGACTATCATTAGTTGCTCAAAATATTAGGGGCAATTTGGGCAGAACCACTTGCTTCCTTTGTTTTGTATCATTTCCCCCCTATCATTTGCGAATTCTCTCTCAAAAGTTCGTGAACTTGGTACCAGTTTTGCCCGTTAGACAACTCAAATCATAAGTAACACTTAGTGGAGTGCCTCGCTAGGACAGCTCTTCTCACATTAATTTTGATGCATTCTTGCGCGTGTTTGTGCGACGTCCACTGATATCTATCAGTGGATCTATCAGAGATCTTCCCACACATTGAAGTTTTTGAATCTGGACAACAGTGATGATACGTCAAATGCTGTGGGAAATTTCGACAGTTTATATTATGGCGCATCGTATACATAATAACAGAATGTGCCATTAGGAAATATTTCAACACACGACCTTTCAAATAAAGATTAAAAATGACTGATTCTCAAGTGGGTGAAACGAATAAACGTCAATCGTCCCAATTGTCACCTTAGTGTTCCAAAACTTTTAGGTGAAGCTGCTGAAATTTCAACAAGGTGCTCCATGCGCGGCATTTCGAGAATGTGCTGCTCTGCGGCATATATTTTCTGTCGCTTCTTTTGTTGAATAGAGAAGCACAGACACGACTTAACCTCATGTAAGTATACATATTCGGTGTTTCAATAAGTGTGTCTAATGTTGGAAAAAATACAGAAATGAGGTATCTGCGTGATACCTGTGGCGTTCTCTTTACTGTGGCAGAAAGCATAATCCGATGCGTACAAACAATAATTACAACAGTAATTATGGAAATTAAAACAGTGAACTTCTTAACCAGTGGAAATAAGCGCTCGAGTGAAATGGGCGAATTTAAGTCCATCCTGCGAGTATAGCGCATCACCACTTTAAAATTTCTGAAAGGTGGCTACTGGTAATCACTGCAGGGCTATGAAATCTAGCTAGCCCCGCCACGGTGGTCTAGTGGCTAAGGTACTCGGCTGCTGACCCGCAGATCGCAGAATCAAATCCCAGCTGTGGCGGCTGCATTTCTGATGGAGGCGGAAATGTTGTAGGGCCGTGTACTCAGATCTGGGTGCACGTTAAAGAACCCCAGGTGGTCAAAATTTCCGGAGCCCTCCACTACGGCGTCTCTCATAATCAAATAGTGGTTTTCGGACGTTAAACCCCATAAATCAATCAATCATGAAATCTAGTTAATTTAGAAGGTGAAATTAAAACCGCTGCATCAAGCAGCACATCTGCCATTCGCTTCAACAACGCCCGCAATGAGACACTGTTTCCCTTGCCGTTATCAACCGTCAATATACACACTTGCCAGGTCGTTTCATGGCAATGCTTTCCCGCCGCATGGCCCCTGATCAGCGATTGCTTATCCTCCTTCCAGGATGCGAGGCAAACGTTGTCCTCATTGAGGGTGTTATCGAAGTGAATGGTGAATGTGTTGTCCTGTGCGTTGGTTTTGGTTTCGCCTGCTAAGTCACCCAGATTTAATGACTCCACGGCGATTACTAGTGGCTGCTTTTCTGAAATTTTAATTTAGCTATAAACTATTCGCAGGAATTCGGTCTTCAATGCGTCCAACTGACTCGACCGCTTATTTTTACTGGTTAAAACGTTGATTACGTCAGTTTTTATAATTGCTGCTGTAAATAATGTTTGTACGAATCTGAAGACGCCTTCTGCAACCCCAGGTGGTCGAAATTTCCGTAGCTCTTTACTACGGCGTCTCTCATAATCATATTGAAATTTCCGAAGCGCTCCACTACGGCGTCTCTCATAATCATATGGTGGTTTTGGGACGTTAAACCCCACATATCAATCAATCTCTCATAATCGTATTGTGGTTTTGGGACGTTAAACCCCACATATCAGTGATGCCTTCTGCGGCAGTATACGCCTTCTAACCTCGGCCAGGGGGCGCTGCTTCGCACGCGTCTCGCCACCTTTCTAGCAAAAGCCGGTCACTCGGTCTTCGTCATCTTATGCAATACCCACTAGGGTGAAGTATGTTCTTGGTTACGCCGGGATTCGCCCCTGATAACCGCGTGTAATTTGGCGACACCATCGAAAATTTTACTGCCGCCTTGGTTCCTTTTTCAACTCGGTTTCATCGACAGCTGTATATCGCCTGCGGCTCAGGCGCATGCATAGATATTGGCACAGGCTCGTGACGTGGACGAAGGAAGCAGACTGTAACTACGAGATGAAACTGTTTGTCCGGCCGAACTTGTGGCCAGTAATAAATTGATGGTCAGATTACAGCTATGCCCACTCGCACTGATAGCGGCGAACAGAGCGTCGGCCGTCGATTAACTGGCAGGTGGTGGGCGCGTCAACATTTATACACGTGCCATCGAATATTCTAGTGTTATCGTTAACGGCGACGTAGGTTGCAAAATAATCTGCAATGTTCGTGAAGTGATCGTCATCTTAACAAAGTTATCTAAAGCAGTCCTGAAGTTTCTCGAACACTACATGCGCGGTTATCGCTGAAAATCACTGAAAGTAATATGGGGCGATAACAAAACCTGAGGAGATATTGATTGATTGATATGTGGGGTTCCGCGTCCCAAAACCACCATATGATGAAGGACACCGTAGCGGAGGGCTCCGAAAAGCCCGTGGAGCGATTGAGGCAATATGTTATTATTCGTGCCAAAACTATGGTTTCAATAGAAAGCACGCTGTGACATGAAACTGCAAAGTAATTCCGGCCACCAAAGGTTTTTTTTTTTTTTTTGACGTGCACCTAAATCTATTTTAGGTGTAAGGCGCGGCGAGGACAATGGACAGAGGGTGCACACATGCAAGCGCCACTTCTGTTTGCGTTGAGCGTCATCTCGCCATATACGCTTGAAATATTCAAAACCAACACGACCGGCCTGTCATTCTTCCACCTAATTCTAAGCACAGCCTTATTAAGTTTCGCTCCCATGTAAATGCAGCTGGCGTATGCGGGAATTGAACACATGACTTCGATCCTTACATCGCAACACCTAAGCCTGCTAACATATCGGTGGGTGTTGCTTCCAAAACCTGTATACGTATAAACGCCCGGCGCGAACACGGAGCATAAATCTGTTGGCACTGAGTGGTGACGAAAAGTCTACAGCCATCAGCTGAATAAAACACTTTTATGACTTACGGTACGGTGTTTTATTAGAGGTGTATTAAGCTAGCAAGCTCAGACGCTTTCGCATTACAAACAACATGGTTGTCTCGAAAGCGGCGCCCAATCTCGAAATGTATATACAGTGGTTGTCTATTTGCTGTAGCTTCAGTTTACAAACGTACCATCCATCACTTTTCTCTCCGTTAATAGTTGCGAATACTGTGCACGACGAAGAATTCTTCAATGTGACAAGACCGCTAAAGTATCGGCGAACTGCCATAATCCACTCTTGACGCATTTGCTGCTCGCACTGCTTGCCTTGGAAACGGTAGAACTTTACGGGCAGTTCCCAGCTCTGCAAAAAAATTTTTTTGCTTCTGTAGCAGCTCTTAATACAGCAGGAGTATGTGCCTGCTTTCCAGGATGAACGAGCGGCGCCCAGAGTGCGCAAAATGAGAGATAAAAGCACCAAGGAACACATTTTGCGTGCGTGCAATGGGAAAACCAAGCAAGCACGGCCCGTCCGAGCGACCGCGGAGCTTTGAGCTCTCTGCTAGGGCGGCGAGTGGCGCTGTGCACACTTGAGCCTGTCTTTTAGCACGCGCATACCTATTTTCTGTAATTTTTCAATAATCGAGAACACATTTCTTGAAACAACCCATATATACACATATATACACGCTGCATTGCGCGTGGGGCTTTCAATGATCCAATGTGAGCGACGCTTCCTATCAAATGGTGCGGTGGAATATATCCAGATGCATAACGTATTATGCCATTTCCATTATGGTAGTTGGTATATTTTTGTTAATTTTTTATTAGCAATAATATTTCTGATGTTTTGCCTTAGTTGTACCGTTTCCAAAAACAAAATGCGAATACCGGGGCATTTTTTTTTTCATCGTAAAGGATAGCGTGCTCATTTCTCGCTAAGCGGGTTTACTAATCTCGTTTGAGGCAGCAAATGATGTGCGAGTAATTTAGGACATTTCCTCTTATGCAAGCACTTAAGATTAACGTGGCCTTGACAAAACCGTTGCACACATCCTTTGTCATTGTCCCCGCTACTGCACCCAGAGGCAGACTTTCTCAACAGCGTTAACACGCTTAGATTACCGGCCGCTTTTCGAGCAATCAATCTTGAAATGCAGGAACGTGCGAGCTTCTAAGCAGAAAAGGACGAAGACTCTGCTGATGTTTCTGGGACCGACCCGCCTCGTTTAATTGCCATCACACTTCCGTGCGTGAGCGTGTAACTCCGTATCCCGCTTGCACCGTTGCTCAATCTTTTTTTCTCTTTCACTGTATCCTTACTCGTTGCCCAGTGCAGGGTAACCAACTACTTAACTTCCGGCTCTGCCTGCCTCTCGCCGAACCTCTCTCTCTCTGACAGTGGTGAGCACTGTTAGGGTGAACACGTGAGCGCATGGTCGCGGTCCGCGCAGCGCCAATTCCTTGTCGCGGGTGCGTATCGAAGCGTATCGACGCATGCGCACACACGGAAGCTGCTTTACGTCGTCGTTTACAACGCTTGACAACGCCATTCCGTAGTAGCAAAGTGCCGGTCTCGCTTGTGTGAAGTACAGCAAGAGCGGCACGCTCGTATGCGCATACGCCACTTGGATTCGATGCGCGGCCGTGCCGGCTGGACTCGCGCTCCGCAGAACGCTGCCACGCTGAGCCGTATTCACCCTAAGGCCGCGTTCACACTGAGCATTCCGGCCGCCGAAAGTGCTCCGAATCCGGTTCGGCGGCGGCGAGTTCCGCCGAAAGGGCCCTCTCCGCGTCGATGGCTCTCGGACCGATTTTTGCTTCGTCTGCCGCCGAATCTGTCATCGCGGACCAATAGGAGCGCTAGTCAAGAAATTTTGAAAAATGGCGGCCAAGCCCTACTCACTTGTTATGCCGCAGTGCACGTAACTGAATGTTGAAACCAACGGGAGTTTGACCTACTCTGTGCCCACTTCGCCTCCGTATTTCGTGAAAGAGGTGACCGAGCTTGCTGTTGGCGTGACCGAGCTTGTTGCGGTCTTGCAAAGCAAAACGAATCCACCAACGCCGCTGGCGTCGGTGGTTTTTCTGCTCTTCTTGCATTACAAGGCAGCCACTTGCCAGCAAAGTAAGCAGTACTGTCTTTTCTTGCTTCTTGCGTGCGAGAATCGTCGAAGTAAACACCACCGGATAGCGTAGTAGTGTTTGCGAGCCGTGACAACTACCGGGTGACAGCGCATTCATCCCGCGTTCGCCCCGTAGTAGATGGCATATTCGGCGGCGCGGGGAGCGTCCAGTGTGAACGACGCTGCGTTTCGGCGGCAGGGGAATTTCGGTCGCTGTAGAAAGCGGATGTTTCAGTGTGAACTAGGCATAACAGTGCTCACCGCTGTACATTTCGAATGTTTCGATTCTGGCCAGTAACTTGGGGCTAGTTGAAGCAAACATTTACAGCTCTAGCATGCGGAGATAGACGCCTGTTTAACTACTCAATTTTCGCCTTTAATGTATTAAGAAACCGCGTGTGTAAAAAAGTATGCGCTTGCTGTCGGTTTTCATAAAATATCACCACGTAGTAATGAAGACGAGGCATGCTTTATAAAGAACAAAGTGTCAGTTTGCAGCGCGAAACAAAGTAGTTACCAGAAAATCAAAAGAAACAAAAGTTTGCGCAACATGTGAAGTTAGGGCGAAACTAAAAGCCGACTCCCGCCACACCGTCGCGAACCTATGTAAACATATAAACACAGCTTACATCGTATGATTTACGCGATCGTTCATCTTTTCCGAGAAACGTTCTCGCTTCAAGAAGTCTGCGAATGGCTTACCATCTTGCGTGTGCAGAAACTTGTCACCGCATTCCTGACCACTTTCTGAGTGAGCGCGCATAAAGAACCACGCTGGGCAGACAGCACGACCGCTTGCCTTACAGTACTCGCCGTTCCTTTCTTTCTTTCTTTCTTTCTTTCTTTCTTTCTTTCTTTCTTTCTTTCTTTCTTTCTTTCTTTCTTTCTTTCTTTATTTCTTTCTTTCTTTCTTCCTTTCTTTCTTTCTTTCTTTCTTTCTATAGGGAAAAAAGAAAGAGAGATGCAGCTGCTGTTGTCGTGGTTGTTACGAGCCCTATACGCCTCTGCGTCTGTATACCAGCGCACCACGGGCGCAGAAATTCGGAGAAAATGCACGCTGTGAATACGTTGCTCAAGAAGCCGTTTTTCATGCTTTCACGGAGCGTCCACGCAAGAGCGTGTTCTTCACGCTTGCTTTCCACAAATTCCTGCCGAGAAAATGGGGTTGCGTCGCAATTTTCTACAGTTTTCTTTGAATTTCAAAGGAACCTTTCGCGCGCGGTTGAGCCTCCGAGTACGATGAAATTTGCGCTTTACGTTGAAGACTTGCGGCAGGTTGCGTTCGAACGCTTTCAATAATTTCTCTATGTATTTATTCTGCATGTCGGCAATTTTACGTTTGCTGAGCGTTTCGTTGCACGTTACTTTGGCTGAAAGCGTTGTCGCCGCTGAAGGTAATTGGTTTTGGATCGGTAATTGGCAATGTTCTGATGTGCATTGGCGCGATATGATTGACATTACTAATTCAATTTCAGATGGCTTATCGCTCGGCCGAAGAAATGGTGCAAGTCTGCTTCTCTAATTACAACCGTTCATATATGCAGATGTTATTTTTTTTTAGATGCGAAGCTGCTTATGAATGAAGCTCGAGAACAAGAGCATTCAAGACCGCACATTCTTTCTCTGCCATCACGACACAAGACATGCAAGGTATCCACTATACTGCATGAAGATGACGATGATGCTAATGACGATGAAGATGATGACCATGATAATCACGAATAACGACTGGCTTGTGCAGTATATGACGTCTCGATATGCTCTACGATGCATTTCGTATGACTGGAAGCAACCAACAACCACCAGGGGAACGTGCCCAGACCTCGTCTTTGCCAACTTCAGGCTAGATTCTACACCACAAAACAGTAATCGTGTAGTCAAAACGAAATATACAACTCAACACTACATGCCATATATGACCAATTAACATTCTACATGTACACCGCGTGGCACTCACTCGCATGCGTGAGTGGTCACTGTTACGAGTGATCTACGGTAACATCGAATGATTCCACTGCTTCCCCTATCTTCATCACCATCACCATCACCATCGTCATCAGCCTGACTACGTCCACTGCAGGACAAAGACTCATCATTACTCCCTTCGTGGACATGCTGTCATTTTTAAAGAAAAAGGCTTAGTAAAATAAATATTCCCATTACTGGTAACGAGAACGCCATGATACCTGCTCCTCCACCACACACACTTATAAGAACTCACAGGGTGTCCTTTATAGATACGTTCCCCTGAGATGAAAGCCATCGTTTTCATCTTCTCTTCTCTCACTCGAGTTATCGATCCGCCACCGCCCTTGGCCGAAAGCATTGCGCACCTCACCTGTTTTTTTACATTGCCGCCGTGATCGAGCCACCTTTGAGCAAACGACGATGACGTATGATGACGTGGTCATTTGATGCGCTGTCATAGTGGCGTCATGACTGCGTCACGAATTTTGGCGATTTGTGACGTTGTTAAAACGTCATGGGTTAAAGTCTTCACGTTATGGCGATTTTTGCATAATTCGGTCGTGCTGTCGCCGCGGGACGCCGACGGCAATGGTCTATTTTCGTGTTTGATGAGGCATTCACATACGCTATACCTCGAAGCAACGTCTGGCAGCTGCTTCGAGAGGTCGCTTCATGACCTGACTGGTCTGCATTTGAAGGGCAATAGGAGAAGAAAGAAAAAAAAAACGAAAGAAAAAGACATATCCGACACTTTTCCCCAAATGATGGAACACGCGGCGCTTTCTCCTATTCTGCGCACCCGTCGTGCCACTCACCATCAGTCGCACGTTTTCCTCAACTGAGTTCGTCCTCTTGTATACCTTAGCCTGTCATATATTGCCGTGCCTTAAGCTAAGCAGAGCTTTCTTGAAAGCGTGCACTAATTAGCAGAAGGTTCGCGGGGTGGCAGAATCAGTCTCGCCAAAGGTGTGGGGGCGGCGGTGAAACACGGTCACAATTGGCCGAAGCGCCGGCATCTCCCTGAACAGCGAATGCGTCTTCCGCCCCGCCCGCATCTCGCTTCACCCTTCTCTGCCTGCCTCCTATTGATGACAGCGCCTCTGGTAAACTTTCCATCTGCCGGCGCAAACTTGCCTTTTTTCACTGTGTGGTACATCCGTTAATGGCTTCTGCTGTCATCATCATCGTAATTCTGGGTCGATAGGTAGCGCCACAACAATTCTTCACGCGCTCTTACGAAATAGTCTAGCAAACGCGAGGATGTTGGTGCTACCGTTGCATGTATCAAGCTGCCAATGCGCTCTGTGCCTATAAGCACCAGTGCTGTACATATATCTTTTTTTTTCTAATTACGCACTGCAGATCGTTTCTTGTGCTTACGACGCCACTGCGGCTAGAAAACAAAGCAAAGCAAAAAAAGCTTGATGAATCCGTGCGAAGTTAGAGTGAACAAGGGGGTGTATTGGTATTGCATTATTGGATGTAAAAGGCGCGAAGACAAGCAGATACAGGAGACACACACACGTCTCTCTCGTCTGGTGCTCGGCTGCTGACCAGAACGGTGCGGGTTCGATTCCAGCCGTGGCGCGGTAGTCACATTTTTGGTGGAGGCGTAAATGGCAGGGGCCAATGTACTGTGCGTTTTCAGTGCACGTTAAATAACACCTGATGGTCAGAATTTTCGGATCCCTCCACTGCTGCGTCCTTCATAATCGTATCCGGCTATGGTACGTTAAACTCACGACATTATTCTTACCACTTTTGTTGCAAAATGATAGTGAATGCTTCGATGAGTGAACTTTCAAGCGGTGCGAAAGATATGTTCCACCGCTTGCATGATGGTTCTGCGCACGCGCACTAAACTTCCTACAACGCGTTTCTGTGTAAACGCAAAGATTTAGAAAAAATTGCTGGAGTGGAAACTCGCAACGCAGAGGTGGCAAAGGGGAAGCAACGGAATGGGGGAGAAACCGGCCATTGCTCAGGAAATGGGCTTGCGTGCCATCTGGCGACCTGCTATGCACGACCTATCACGCATAAGCTACCGCTCTGGCCACTGCCCAATACTTCTAGAACACTAATGCGGGGTGAATGTTTTCGAACTTTCCGTGCATCCGCTACGGGGTCCTAACTGAGTACATGCGGTAACGTGTGTGTGCGCTACGGTCGGCTTTAAACCACGAAAATCATTATGATAACCACATGGTCTGACGACCAATGGCAATGTACGCTTGTACCATGCAATATTACCGGGATATTACTTTTTTGTATTGTGAAGCATAAATACAGGACGCTTGTGTTTGCAAAGCACGTTTGTTGTTTCCACTGGGCTTTCAAGAAAAGTAAGTTATTTTCACTTATTACCAAAGAGGCGCGTGGGTGTGCGGTATAACAACTGCTTACCACGCAGATTGTCTGGGTGTTTTTGTAGGTCGGACCCGTAAAGTTTTGTTATTTATTTTATTTGAGTCTTTCTCGATTATTCAGTCACGCGTAAGCTAATTTTTTGCTCATAATGCATCACGGAATTTCTTCGAAACTAGCTCTTTATTGCTATTTTGTTAAAAGCACGAAAATTCCTGTAGAGGAAGATATGACAAGCTAGGACTTATAATACCATCAAACTTACTTATAACTGTACTCAAGTGCCCCGAAAAATGCACTGTTATAATGGATAATTGCTATGAACAGATTGCACGAAAGTATGCAAAGTATGAAATGACAGGCTGTTGTGAGAAAACTATGATATAGAAGGGAATATCTAACACACGCCAGTGATGAGGTTGACAAAGCTGCCAATTTTTCGAACACAAATGGAAATTCCAACACTTTAATGGGACTGCCACAAGCCACATAACGCCAATGTATTAAAACACCTGAAGTTTTGGGTGCCGAAACTCTTCCAAGTATCAACTGTTACTGAAATGACATGTTGGGAAGTGGAACAACACAATTAATCATCATTCTCGTGTCGTAGCAGATTTTAAAAGTCAGCTTTGTTGCAATGCGACGTCGCTATGCGATAAATCATGGTGGGAATACGAAGGGGCACTGATGGATTCGGAGGGGGGGGGGGGGGGGTTGTGGGCACGGGCCACGGAGCAAGCAAGATACGAGGGGAATCTCCGAGTTGGCGCCAGCGCGAGCGAGTGCCTCGATAAAGTCACCATTGGAGAGGAGGTTGGCGAACTAGAGTTACTGTGTCAGGTAGCATATACAGTAACGCTATGGCGAACGTGCGCGCAGCGATCCTTGCGGCGACGCACAATACTATTTGTTTTCCGCCGTGGGAGGAGGGCGCGCGCCCCCACGGCGCCCGATAGACAGACAGACAGAAAAGTTTTATTATAGCAAGTGTGTTTCGACACCCCGGGATCCCTGGACCACCGCGTGGACCCGCACCACGCCTACACGGCCATGCCTCTCGCCGCGAAGACATCGGCTGCCCTAGTCACCACAGCAAGCTGCATCGCCGGGTCCCCAGACGAGAGCAGGAC
Source organism: Rhipicephalus microplus (assembly GCF_043290135.1). Lineage (NCBI taxonomy): Eukaryota > Metazoa > Arthropoda > Arachnida > Ixodida > Ixodidae > Rhipicephalus > Rhipicephalus microplus. The sequence continues at coordinate 307,855,684 of NC_134710.1, read as the reverse complement.
CTCCCAGTCCTCCCAGCTTGAGATGGCAGGCTGTCTCTGTGGGGGAGGATCAGCAGGGCAGCCGAATAGGATATGGGAAACGAGTGTCGTCTGCTACATCTGCTTCTCGCCGACTTCACTATGCTACTGGATGCAGCTATGAAAGTTTTTCGCCGGCGTGGTTTGCCAAAACAGGATGAAGCACGTAGAACGTCTTAGTTCCAGCATTTTTACTTATGTATGTGGGATCAGATGCTCTGCGGAAAACGGAAGAAATGAAGTGGTAGAATAAAAAAAACTGACGATCTGTAATCGTAGTTAGGCGGGTGCCTAAAATCACTCATTGTGTAGCTTGGGGATAGATTTCGCACATTCTTCGATATACCAGTGTCACACAGAGCTACTCCGCGCGAAAGAAAGACAGACATTGATCAAGCACGTTTGAGCAGGCGGCAATTGATTTGAACAGAAGAGTGGAGACTGCTTCGAGCTGTGAATCAATTCTGCGTAAAAAAAGTTTGACCTTTTAACGCTCCGCCTGACCAAGAACAGTAGCAAGAATAAGCGAGGTCTATATGAAGAGGATTCATAGACGATGGAAGGGAAGCGACTGCGCCTAGGAAAATTATTTGCGCCGCGGAACGTTTGGCAGGCGTGACACTACGCTAAGGTTAAATTTACAGACATCCCTGACCAGCTAGATATCTTGTGATTCGCTGAAGCGGCGTCTTAAGTTTTTGAGCGGAGGTCTTACTTACTCGTTCCCAGAAACGAAGCCAAGAACTGGCCGGATTGTTGAAATTACCGATAAAAGCAGTGCCAAACGAGTGAAGGTAGAGGATACTCGTCACAAGTCAGAAGTCTTCGGTGAATATTTTACCAACTGCCAAACTTACAGGTAAGCTACGTCGCGAAAAAAGCGTGATTCTTAGTTCTACGTGTTTGGTTGTTATATCTTAGCAGGAACGATTGGTTCTCAGAAAGTTCCAACATAAAACCAGCTTCGGAAAAAAGCAGACACATGAGAAAAATGTTTTTCCTGTTTTTTTGTTTAAGTTTTTCAAATCAATTTTTATATGAAAAGCTCCCCCTGAATGTTTTTTTAATTCCGCATATTGTATGCCATGTTTCCACAAACAACATTTCTACCCTCGCATGCGAAGGTGAAAGAGTGAAAGCGAACCTGTTTATTGCTTGTGGACAGCTTCGTGAAACTATCGTGGTATGGTCTCTCTTCTAAGGTGATCTGGCTAGCTTAGCGAAAAGTCGTAACGATTTGCCGTCTCGTTCAGCGAGTGTATCTGAGCTATGCACTGATACACTGAACAGTGAGCACAAGCGTGCAAGCAGACGACGCTTCTCGCGTCTCCTGCTCCGGCGTGGCAGTTCTTAGTTCGACGCCGCTCAGGACTGTGACGCAATCGCGGCGCGGAAAGGAGCCGAGTTTCCCCTCCTGTCTATTCTTACTCCCTGGCACGGGCTCGGCAGCTTGATTTCCTTCTTTTATCCTTTTGGGGAATTCGCGTTCCATTTCTTTCGGGAATTGGCACCCCAACAGCCACAAATTATTGTTGAAACCTATAACGCCACATGCGAACATTGCTGTAAGCAGCTCATTTCACCATTGAAAACGTACTGAAGTTCACGGTGGAGGAACTTATTTTAGTTATAAGCGATATACCATTAAAATCGGTGTTGTTATAGCTGGGTTCTACTGTATCTCTAATGTTGCCCATTGCAGCTTACAAACCATTCAAACGACTAGATAGGGAAGAAATGGCAATAAAGATTGACCAAGAACATCTTGGAAACATACGGTTTGCTAGAATCACTGACAACAAATCACAAAAAGCATTGACGACCTTTACTGCGAAACTGTTAGTGTTGAGGATAAATATTCAAAACAGAAATATACTGCTAGGAAACTGGTCTAAAGAAGGGCAGTTCTTAATCGGCTTACTGGCCCTGAATTCTCCAAAACTGTGTGTTTAGCTAGGTCATTTATACTATTAGGAGATCCTACTCATAAAAAGCAAGAATACGGGAAACTCTGGTTTCTTGTGGGAACCAAAGTAATGCTAAACTGAGCGAGCTCTTGTTTATTATGTACTAATGGGCTATTTAAAGTCATGATGAAGAAGCGCACAGAAGGATACAAAAACACACAGACGTGTGCACACAACTGATGATTTATTTTTGAATGACCCCCCGGCTTATGCACAAGAACATGCACATGTACGCGCATTGACAGCAGTGATCTTGTACGCTGTGCACGTTTCCTGATGGCTCTGTACTTGGAGTCAGTGTGCATAATTGCGTTATTGCCAGGCGAGACTTCTCAAATGGGCTACGGCGACGCCAGAAAGGATTGAACCACCATCGCTGCATCATCCTTGCTGTCACGCGTTAAAGGAACCCTGCAACACTTTTTCAATGAACTATCGAATGGCTTCATTTCAGGAGTTTTACTCGCCACGAATAGACCGCTTCAAGCAATATTAGAGTCCGTCTTGCACGAGCGGAGCTACAGAGATTTGTCGCCCGCTGTTATTCGCTCTCGTTTGCCACCCCGACGAGCGCGAAGCTAAGTGGGGAATGAGAGTCGGACAAGAAGTTACGTCGCGTGCGCGTCATGACCTCAACACTTTTTCGTTGTTTCCCTTCTAACATGCAGCTCACTTTCAGTGTGATCGCGAGGGAGCGTGTGGGCACGTGGCGGTGTCTTTTGGTGGTCACGGTATATATATATTGTATGCAGCTCAAGATGCTCAAGTCAGCCCTTGGCCTAGAATTCGGGCAGTTGCGTGGTCGATTGGGTATATGACATCATTTGTAGAAAGATGAGCATACCATTTCTAGAATGAATCTTATATTCCAGGCCGGGTGCTTTCACCTGTCACGCACACCCTCTATTCAACGATGACGTTCTTTTTCTTTTTGTTCATTTGCCTGTGCGACCGGCTGCCGACCGGAACAGTCTGATGTCAGCGCCAATCTGCGCGTGCTTTGCCTGCTTTTCCTTACGCACCCTTCTCTGTGTATACACTGCATGTAATCGGGGCACACGCATATACTGGTTAGTGGGGATGTTAGTAGCATGGCAGGCCTTTGCTCTTTTATATTTTTCCGTGTGAGCTACCACATTCAGCGACTTTCGAATCGTGTGCGGGCGCTAAATTCTCATTGCTATTCACGCGCACTCGGTGGCTCCGTGGCATCAAAAGCTCTCGACGTCCAGCTGCCCGTGCGTCGGTCCGGGGCATATCTCTCGATTTACCCTCGGTGCCGATGGCTGGCGCACGTCAAAGCGCGGACACGGGAGCTCGTAAAGAAGGAAGTCTCCATTCTCATTTTACCCTTAACTCGGTTTTTGTCCCTTATGGCATTCTGACCTTCCTCTCCTTCTATGTCAGTCAACTAAGGACCTGGGGCGCTTTTCTCCACCGCAGCATTTCACAGTTGCTCGGTCGTTTTTTTTTTTTTTTCACGTAGGTCGCGGTTTGGTTATATAGAAGAGGCATTGCAACACTTTTCCAGCATGTTATATCATAACGCTGCTGATCGGTAGTCGAGGCTCATGAGCACACGCGAGCCGAGAATCATAGCACAAAACGTGTTAAAAAATTGAACAATTCATTCTCAAAGTCTACTAGAAATCGTTCCCTTACATTTCTACAAATGATGTGATAGACCTGTATTACCGCGCCATATACCCGAATTCGCGGCCACTGGCTGATTTGAGCATCGTTCCCGCCGGCGGGATGCCGCCGCGTTCCTGTGCGCGTTCTCGCGATCTCACTGAAGGTTAGCCGCGCGTAGCAAAGTGCTGAAGGTTCGCACGACTTCCTTCCGTCGTGCCCTCCCTCCCTCCTTAGCTTCCAGCTCATTTGTTGAGACGAAAAAAGAGAAGAAGCAATTACAGCATGCAACAAATACTTGTATATCCGCTCGTGTTCGACTGGTTCTAACATTTTTTACCGTGGTTAATCCGCCAGTAAACTCCTCTAGCCAAGCCATTCGATGGCCACTTCGAAAAGTGTTGCAGGGCTATAAGGAGAAAACCATAGATGCCTCATCAAGCACAAAAATGGACCATCAACGGTGTCATTAATTGCTGATGTATAACCCCCGAAAACTGCGATACGATTACGAGAGACGCCGTAGTGGAAGGTTCCGCAAATTTCGACCAGCGGGGATTGTCTAACGTGCTCCTGAATAGAAGCACTCGGGCATCAAGCATCTCCGTCTTCATTGAAAATGCGGCCACCGCGGCCGTGATTGGATCCCGGAACCTGCTGGTTAACAGTCAATCGCCATAAACCAGTAGGCCACCGTGGCGAGTGGCGTCGGTGGTGTCAACACGTGTGATGCAAGAAAAATTATCATCACTGAATGACGTCACCCTGTCGCGTCAACGTGACGTTGACGCGACAGTCAACGTCGGAACTTTGTGACGCCACTTTGTGACACCACCAAACTTTGTGACGCCACTATGTCATCACATTATGACGACATGACGTGAAAGTCAAGAAGGGGGCTTTCACTTGAAAGTGAAAGCCACGTTTTCTATTCAGTCGATGTGCATCTACACATGGACTGAATAGACAAACGTGGCTTTCACTTTCAAGTCGTCTTAGGCGATTGCGTAAGAGAATTTTCGAGTTATTTTTTTATTCATGAATAACCTGAATTGAAACTACTAATGCGGTCTAAAGGCCAGAATCTTGATACCCACGCTCTTTTGATCTATGCATTTTGATTCTCGTCGTATTTTGGTTTTCGATTATCGGGCACCTTCTCCGAACGATGAGAAATTGACGTGGAAAAGTAACTTGTTTAAGCGTGCCCCGGAAGTAAGCCGCTTTGAAGTTTGAAAAGAAGAAGAAAAAAAAAGCACGCGTGGACTATTTTTCCCAGACTTCAAAAGCGCTGGAACAGCCACATTTCCTGGCATCTTATATATGCAGAACCCGAGAGTCATGTCGCATGACTGCGAGCTTTTTATTGGCACATCTATTTATGCATTTATTTATTTGCTTTTACTTCTCGTTGTTCTGATATGTTCTTGCTATTCTTCGTAGAAGGCTAAAGCTCGGGGCCATTTTTTTTTTCAATGCATGCAAATGGCTGAAATATTTTCGTGCGATGACTGCTGGCCCAATCTGAATGATTTTTTTTTTTGCATTTGACGCATAAAGCTATACCAAATGCAGAAAGCTGACTTGTCTTTCTTTGTGGGCTCACGGGTTTTACGGAAATCGCTGAAAAATAGCTGACTTTGAAATATGACATCAGAAAGCCTAAAATGCCCAAAGTCTGATAAAAAAAAACTGTCACAAGATGTCCGGTATAGTGTCAAGTGCCATTGAAACCGGGGAACTATTATTCCTCTCCACTCATCAACTTAGACTGTTTTATTACTCTTCATCGACGACATTTTTTATTGATTCGGCACTATGGTGAAGAGGCATTGCGATCTGTCATTGCTGACTTCAACAACGCAGAATTATCAATTTTCTTTTCCCGTTCCTATTCACCGGTCAGCATGAACTTGCTGGACGTTAACGTATCGTTACGTACAGGTAAATAGTGATGAATCTTTACGGAAAGTGCAGTGACCGACAGCGATATCTCCATTTTGAAAGCAGCCTTGTCGGACATTGCAAAATAGGTATCTCCTATGACCAAGCTATCTGTTTAAAAAATTGTCTGGACGACTAGGAATTCACTCGCAACTGCGACCAGCTCCGTAAAACACCGACCGAACAACACTATTCTTCACAATTAATGGACGACGCCGTCCATGGGGTCAATGGTCTCGACCGTGAAGATCTCATCAGTAATAGGTGATTAGCGCCGCCCTCACAAACTAACCTCATCCTAACGTATTCTGCGCATATCTTTAACGTGTCGCACATTCTCAGAAAGCTATACAAATTATCAACACAAAACGATCGGCTTAAGAACATTCTCAGTAGGATTCGGATGTTGCAGGTAGCTGGCGGATCTAGCCTTGCGAAATTTCCAGGCAATTGCCCCGCCGGGTTTCCTATATGCTAGTTTTATTCAAACTATCCCTTTTTTCACTAAGCATGGGCATGATCTCACCCCCGCATTCGAAAACCAAACTTAAACTTATCCTTATGAGTTAAGTCAACCTTATTACCGTGTATCAGAAACCCACGTGTACTTATCGCGCAACTTTCATCGTACTTAAGTAAGGCTCGGCTATGGTTGCCCGTGACCTACCCTAAGGCTTCCTTAAACACTATATGGCGGGGAAATACAACTCAATTAGGTACTATTTTGTTGATTATGTGGACCGCGAAGAATAAACATTGAACGACACAGCGTACGCATACACGTCACCGCTGCGACGAGTCCTCAGGCGATCGACGGAGCCCCGTGGAGACGTATACGACAAGCAGAAATTTTCGTGCCGCTCCCGCTTCACAAAAAGTGCCGTGAAGAATCTGCTCGCTGTGTTGTTTCTGTAGGAAAATGTCCATGGTTGTGGGTTTGCTGTGCCGCATCTCATGCAGTTGCTCATCGCATCGCACTTTTATGGAGCTGGCACGTTTCACCTTGAGAGCGACGGCCCTGTCTATGTCTCGTAGCCGACTGTGTTACGAGTATTCAGTCGAACGGATGTCTGCTATGGTTGCGAAAACACATTTATTGTGATAGCAATTATATGGACACTCTCGGCTGCATTTTACCGCCGGCGTCGATGTCACTCATCGTATATGTATACGTATACCTATTAACATGAAAACGCAAGGAAGAAAACAATCCAGAAAAAGATTTTGGCCCACGAAACTGAACGTGGAACCTATAAAACTTGAGTGCCAGGCGTTAACCACTAAGCCAGGGAGAATCACGTCCTTCAACGTTCAAACGGCAAGCTATTTGTAATTACCGCTTACAGCTGGTGACGGGCTATTCGGGGAGGGGGGGGGGGGTATCGTGTTTTCAGCATTGCCAGCAAGATGACGAAATTAGCGTGCGTCGCCACATCGTCACGACGCGGTGGCGCGCGCTCTCATCCCCCACGCGTACTTTGCCTCGCGGAGAAGAGAGGTAGACACTCACTCGTGGGCAGGAAACAAACCTGCAGGTTCGGTTCCTGCCTTACTTGCTGCCTTACTTCACCCACTTTTCTTTCTTCACATTTACATTACAATTTAACCTAGTAATTTTTCTTAATCTCTCTTTGGCATTATTGTCTGTTATATCTCATCAATATTGTGTCGAAACACTGAAAAACGAGTCCTTAATTATACATTTCTTTCCCTTACTCATTAACGAGGGTCTCGTAGTGGCAGACTTGGTGCCCTAGGTTGTATACGAGGGACTAAGGGTCAGCAGCCAGCTCGTAATAAGTTCACGTGCTACGTGACGCCATACAGACTCATAAAGAGTGCGCCGCACTGGCCGCCATGGCTACTGGTGGAGCTGATTGACACTCCCGCGCTTATGTTAACATATAAACCCAATAAATTGGCTGGTAGAATAACCGCCGTGGTAGCTCAGTGGTAGAGCATCGAACGCGTTATTCGAAGGTCGCAGGTTTCGTTCCTGTCCCACTGGAAGTTATCTTTTCACCCACTTTTCTTTCTTCACATTTACGTTACAATTCGGTCTAGTAACTTCCTTGGCATTATTGTCTGTTAGATCTCATTAATGCTTATATATATATATATATATATATATATATATATATATATATATATATATATATATATATGTGTGTGTGTGGGGGGGGGGGTGTACTTTTACAGAAAAGGTTGTAACTGTAGCAGTTACTACCGCTTTGCTAACCAGATGCTAGTTAGTCTAAAATTGCAGTTAATACATACGTCAGTTTTTACCAGAATTGCCACCAGATATTAGTTTTAGGCAGGAACTGGTGCATAATATGCACACTATGAGAGCGCAATTTCTGGTCATCATTCCGCTGAGTGCCCTGTGAAAACTAAAGAGCAGAATGGAGGGTGGCCGCTGCTTCAGGAGATTATGTGAAGTTGTGTGAAACATTTTGAGCTCTTTGGGGATAGGTCATTCTCGAATTATTACGGCAGCGGTTGAGTGAACATAATACGTATATGTGCTCTTCTCAATCCTGGCATTCATTCCTGGCGCTGCAAGCATGATTGCGAGAAGTTGTGTTGTGACGCTGACCTCTTAAATATGACTATGAATGCAACAATGGGCAAATAATGTGCAAAAGGTAGGGAGAGAGAAAGAATAAAATGAGGGAAAGGCAAGGAAGTTAACCAGAAATTGGAGCATCCGGTTTGCTACCCTGCACTAAGGGAAGGGAGAATGGGGAAGAAAGGTGCGGAAGAAAGCGAGAAGCAAAATAGACGCGTGAAAAAGAAAAAAAAAGTGAGCTGGGGTGCTATAGCTATACAATAGGCCACTACCACGCAAAAGTTCACTAAGGCCTTCACTGATTTTTCGTGCGAAGACGGATCATGTCGCCTTTCAAGAATGTCTGTAATGGTTACTACGTTTTTTTACGGCCTTACAACCTGTAGTTATCAAGGATATATTAGCAACCATTAATAATTTCGGTTAGTTCCAACAGGGGTAGTGACAGTTCCTACCGTTGCGGTTACTAACGGGGTACTAACCTGAGGCACGAGCAGTTACTACTAGAATTGAACAATTACTACGAACTTTATTTTAACAGCATCGATTTGTCGCAGTGATCAAGATCGCTGTTAAAATGAACCGTTTGCGAATTAGTGCAGTGCTGTATATTATACGATACTGTGCACTTTTAACTGTCCTTCGGGCTAAAAAAATGTGATTACTTTATATATATATATATATATATATATATATATATATATATATATATATATATATATATATATATATATATATATATATATATATATATATATATATATATATGATTCAAAAGATAAATTCTGTGGGTCCGGTGCAAATATAATTAGGAATAAAGGAACACACTTACGAAAATTTGATAATTGTTTACTCTACGTTTCGGCCGTGGCACGGCCTTCGTCAGGATATATATATATATATATATATATATATATATATATATATATATATATATATATATATATATATATATATATCAAAAGCAAGATAACAAAGCTGAACTTCTTTGGCCGCGCTGAGAAAGATGACGAGTTGGACAAAAGCCCCTATAGTAAAATGAGTGCATGACGGGCATTGAGCGTCCAGGACATCATGAGCGTGTTCATTCACGTTGGCGTGCCTCAAGAATTTTTGTGTGCGTTTGAAAATAAATAGGAACTGTCCGAGCTCTAAAGCTTTCTCTGAACAGCAGTGTGAAGCTGAGAAACGCAAAGAAACCGAAAAAAAAAAAGCTTCCACCTATGCACCGTATCTAGTCTCCATATTTTCTACTTATTTATACAGCTGAAAACTTGCTATAGTACACTAGCTCGTTTTGATTTTTCATTTTACAATATCTTGAAATATTGGTGTCTCTAAAGAAAAAAAAACGGAAGCACGTTTTCTTTTTTTTGTTTTTTTTTTTGCTTTTTTAATGCAGCTTGTTGACATGTGGTGTCAATAAGGTAGGGTCAATAAACCGCCATTTGATTATGAGAGACGCCGTAGCGGAGGGCTCCAGAAATTCTGACCACCTGGGGTTCTTTAACGTGCGTACCCAAATCGGCCGGAGCACACTGGCCTACAGTATTTACGCCTTCATCGAAAATGCAGCCACTGCAGCCGGGATTCAATCACGCGACCTTCGCGTCTTTAAATGCAGCTAACCTCGTTAAACTCAGTGCAGCAGATGCCGAGCGAAACACTTTTTTCGTTCCTATATGTGCATACATAATAGGATTGAATCATAAAGCCAAAGCTTGTAATATGGCGGTATTGCGATACCGCCGCTGCGATTTACATGCGATTTCTTATGTTGAAACGCGACCAAAGAGCATGGTCGCAATGACTATTTTTGCGAGGTTTTCTTTTTTATTTTTGTGATGGAACATTGCAACGGAAATGCATGTAGCGTTGAGTGGCACAACCTGATACGGGAAACCAGCCCCGTGGTTTTATGGTGATTCCTTCCTCTCGAAGAGGCGTAGGGTTCATCCGAAAAAGGCGGCGCTACAAGATCGCGGCGCACATAAAAACTATATTCGTGTGTTTCGTTCGTGTGCAGCAGTATATTATTGACATATTCCACGATTTTTAAGGTGCATGCATATCGATCGTTTCTCCCGCTTTCGTTTGGTTTTTTTCATTTAGATTTGGTTTGTTTATAATTTTTGTAGCTCTAGCTGCATGTTGAGGCTCACTCTTCAGAACTTCAGTAATGTTTACCACACGATATAATAGTGTGTCTTTGTTCGTAGAGTATGCGTAGACAGTGTATTTATGGGAAATTTGTGGTTGATCTATTGTAGCTACGCGTTGGGATAGTCAGCTCTGACGTATCGTACCGTCTCATGCCTGTGATACTTCTAAACCAAGCCGAGCAAAGCTATCGAGTTTTATTGTAATCTATGACAGCTGTGTTATCCCCCCTCCCCTCATTTTTATCTCTTTTTTTAATGGGCGTTTCAAATGTGCGGTGGATCGGAAAGAAACGTGAGTGGTCAAGGCGAATCTAAATTTCTCTGCTGCGATGTGTTACACAGTCTATGTGTTATTTTCGGTAGGTAGTTGCTATTACAATTGGCACTGGGCCGCGCATTCTACACGGGACAAAAATGGTGACAGACGAACGCACATACATACGTATGGCATGTGCGTTTCTGGTCGCTCATATTGTCCTACATCCTGTATGCGGTATACCAGCGTCAGATATGTTGAACCACCATTGAGCACAACATACATCATTTGGTTGAGAATTGCTTTGCTGTGGGCAAGTTGGCGTGAAATCTGCAAAGTTAAACAGCACGAAGGACGAAGGCGCAAGGAACATGAACACGCAGAACCATAGCGGAGCTGTATACCATCTAAGCTTCATTCAAGACAGGTGTTTTCATAGTGTCACTTCTCACTTGTCACCACACGACACGCCACATGCACAAGAGTAGCTGGAAGCAATAACCAATCGTTACTTATATCTGAACAGAGAACTGGATGGCAACTTAGTACACAGGAGCGCACGGCGTATATACTGTCAATTCGCGTTGAAAGCAGAAATCATGACTGTGCAAACAAGTTACAATGTACATTGGTTTTCGTATGAGTGGTATAACGTCCTACCACAACGATACGATTATGAGAGATGTCGTAGTGGTGGGCTCCGACGATCACCTGCGGTTCTTTAACGTGCACCTATAATCTAAGTATGTACGAAGATCTAATGTATTGTCGCCTCCGTCGAAAATGCGGCTGCTGTGGCCGGGATTCGATCCTGCGACCTATATGGTCAGCAGCCCAGTACTTTAGGCCTGTTTCACATGCGAGCGACCCAGCGGCGGTGGTCGCGGCGATGAGCGGCGGGAGGACGCGCGGATGCGCGTTCGTTTCACATGCGCCGCTGCTGTTGCACGACGCCCGCCGCTCTGGCGGGCAGTGTTGCCCGCTGAAGGGGCCGGCTGACTGCTTCTTTCAGTCGCATCTAAAAACCACGCTTTGCTTCAAGTATCCTTCTTATGGCCCCCTAGTACTGCGAGGTTCTTCATCAATAGCCGCTAGACTTTGACGCGTCCGTACACTGATTGAACTATGTGTAACGTGAACTTTATAATAAAGAGCGTTTGCAGTAAATTTTTGTTTTGTTCTGGCTTTTTAACGTATGGTTATTGTTGCGTGCTCATAGAACTGGCCATGGAGAAGTAAAAGCAAGAGTTCGCTGGTATGGTTTTATTATACAGCTTTTCACGCTAGGTGAAGGCTTAAGAACTGCGGGCGTGTTTTACCCAGCACTTTCTGTGTTTCTCCCGTTCATTGCTCTGGCTTTCAGCGATTGGTTTTCGGGACGCGGAGTATATACACCTCGCAAAATTGATGCCTAAATTTTTGTTCCTGTTCACTCGAGTCACAATAAAAGTTTATATAAAGAGCTTCAGTGGTGAGCTTCGGCCGTGTTTTTGGTCACCCTGTGGTATGTGTGAACACACTCTTCATCAGGATTTTCCGAATGGTCTACATCTCTTCTGACACTCGTATTTGTATGTTTCAACCCTAAATAGTAAGCCTCTTAGGTTTTCCAATGATTCAGTAAACCACCTCAGACAGAGTTTCACCAACGGCAGGTAGCATGGTATACGTGTTACACTCGTTGTCTCAGTTCTTTGGCTGCTGTATAATAAATTTGTGCGTGACCCATATCGGGGACTACGCAGCAATTCTTGTTTTAACGGAAACTTGTGTCCATAAATGCTGTGGTGGTGAGCAGGAAAGCTGAAGTATCACATCATATTGCACAACACACCTTTGCCGTCGGCACAAAGTGACATTCACTTGGTAGCCTTCAGTCGTGTAATTTAAGAGCATGCCCCTAGCCATGTGTTGCTGCACTGGTGCCTGAATTCAACAGCTGTTCCTCGTTATCTACGCAGTGTATGTTGTGATCGCGACCGAACATCTATTTTCGCCCAGACAGCCACGCATTCCGGCACTGAGTGTCACGGAGAACAGCTGGTCAGTGTGGCAGTACATGTTGACAGCCTGCAAACTTGAGCGCTGTGCGGTGCAATTGTTCCTTGCGCGAAAAGCGTCGCAGACGACGTGGACAAGTGAGCCTGGGTTTTAGTGAGAAATCGAGGTGTCGTTGAAGGGGAGAACAAAAATAATGGCCCCTAGTGAATGCCCTATTTCCCCGAACCGTGACAGCAAGCTTCGCGCCCCTTCCTTGTGGAGTCACATCACGAAATTCCTTTTCAGTGACCTGTGTGGAATGCTACTTTTCAAGTCGACTGCCGTATCACCCGTCCTTGCTCTCTCGTTCGTGTGAACCCTTTCATCAATGCACCGTGTCATCAAACTTCACCGTTTGTTAAACCAGCAACGTTTGCTGCGACATAAATCTACGGCTCCTCTACGTCGGAGGAACTTTCGATGAAAATGCAAAAAAAAGAAACAAATAAAGTAGTAATACTATTATTGAAATAAAAAAAAGGCACCGCACACGATTGTCGCTCCGGTGGAAGCATCGTCGAGAGCAACAAGAGGAAAAAAGCTGCACTGCGACTTCACCAGTGAACACGGCCAGTTCAAGCGACGACTTTTACTTTACGGAAGTATGCGACTTCTTAAGGAGCTCGGCAATCAATTCCTAAAGAATACTCTTCTTATGCTTCCTGTGCAAATCCTCCATCTTGACGCCCCAAAGAAGGAGTCGTTTCACAACTTCTGCAATCAGCAACTCGTTGAAAGAAGCGCGAGACATTTGTGAGCCGGCGAGATGACGGATGTCGTCTGCCACTCAGTCGGAGCGAGTTGTTCTGTGGAGCGAAGTCCCCGCAGCGCCAGCGTCCACTCCTCGACTCCGCCCCTGGCATCACGAGTCAGACGACCTCACTGATGGCTCTGCCGCTTTTGCCGCGAGCGAATTTTTCCAACTCTGGCGAATTTCACTACAGTGACCAGTCGTCGCTGTAGAAACCTGTTTTGGCCTCGCGCAGCGGCCGCCGCTCCGCTCTTGGAGCAAAATCGCTCGCATGGAAAAATTAGCCGCACTAGGCAACCGCGGCGGGGAGAACGCACATTTAGCATCGTCTCGTTTAAATACAGTACTGTGCGTCATCCTCCCAAATGAGCAGAGGAAAACACGATATTCAAGTGACTGCAAACTTGGTTGGTTGAAGGTGCCAAATGTGTCTGATGCGAAGAAGTAAAAGAAAAAAAAACAGAATAGAAGATCAGTTGGTAGTTCATCTCTGGTCCTGTGTGTTCCTGTTTTCGGTTCCTCGTCACTCGTCTTCAAAGAAAGAGAAAAGAAACTGTGCAGGAATGGACAATGGACAAAGAAGGCTCTGTAACAAAGATAATTAAGCGCTAAATTCCAACTGAGCATTTATTTGAAAATGCGCATGTAAATATGTCAGCGCAGTATATCACGTGAGCGCATGAAACACGGCGTAAAAAGCGTAACAACTGATGTTTAACTTTGCAGGTGCAGCTTTAGTTTGTTTAGCACGGGGGGTCGTACGCTTCTTATAGCTCAAGCTGTCATGTCGTACGTCCTCGTTTTCTATGTCTGACCTAAGGCGACTTAGGTTGTTTCAGTAAGTTATGTAGAAAAATATATGCCAGACCTACTCTTGTAACACTACATTCAGTAATCTGCTGTACAGGCATTTCATGTTCAGGCAACCAGCGTGGACTAATTTTATTTCTTATTAGCGCCATCAAAGTTGCATTTGCGCGAGCTTTGGGCCGTGCATCACATCTCTCGAAATGTCTATTCATGACTCAACCGTAAATAAAGGCAGATCTACTTACACTCACAATTATCTACATAACTTGCACGCTTGCAGGTGATATAGGTCAGTGAAAATCAGGACACCATCGTTCCGGCGCTGCTTGTGGTGATGGGGAGAGCGATTGACCTGTAACGTGGCCGGGCTATTTGTCGGTGGTTCCTGTTGCATCATTGTCCTGTAGGGCTCCAGCCCGACATCGAGAAAACGTAATCGAGGTCGTTTCGCAAGCGAAGAATAAGCGCTACCCTCTGCTGTGATGAGGCCTGAAATGGGCGTTTCAAGCGGTGCGTTAAACGCTGCAAATTAGCTGTCGTAGACCGATCCAGTACTTGAGCTCCTCTCTGCTGCCGTCGCCGATGCACCCAACTTTGGCCTATATTACAGGGGCCGCATGCCAATGTGGTGTCTGCGTGGCATGCGGGGATTCACGGGTCTCTCCGCCAACAAACGGCACTGTTTTGGCACGGCAGCTCTTACAGCAGAGCGCACTTGTTAGTACTGCGCAGCATTCTTAAAAAACAACGTACGGAATTAAGGTCTTTCGCTGACAAAGAAAATTCCCATAGGATCAAAGAGATAGAGATATATATGATATGAAGAAAGGCAGGGAGATTAACCGGAAAGCAAGTATCTGGTTTGCTACCCTGCACTAGATAAGGGGAAATAGGAGGCAGAAAAGTAAGTGAAAGAGAATGACAGAAAGAGAGTGGAACAGAAGCGAAAGCACACACACACTAAAACGTCACAAACGTTTAACGAGGCTGGTCGATCGCAGAAACTTCAGGAGGGCCTTCGTCGCTTTTCGGCGTGAAGCTCGATCTTTCCAGCATTCCAAATTTAATTTTTTGGAAAGCAGCTGGTCGTCGAGGCGTGCAAACATTGCTGACACGAAAACGAGCCCACTTTGCCCCGGAAGACGCCAGACTGTGCGCGCTTGCTTGCTCGTTAATCCAGCCCTTAAAGCAGCTGGCGTGACCAAATCATTTTTTTGAAATTGGCGTCCTCAGTACAGCCAACAGCTATTTCAGTGCTGCTTGCCTTTTATATATAGCATGCGCCTGTATGTCATACACTTCCCGGGCAGGAAGTCCGAACCGCAATGGCCTCTATCCTTAGGCAAGGTCCTTATCCGACGGGCCGTAACTACAAGTGAAACCAAATTAGGCACATGTTTTTGTTGATTTTAAAAGCTGATGGGCAAGAGAATAAGTGGGGAAAGTTTAAGAAATATCAAAAATGTTTTTAATCGTCCTCAGAAGTTTACTTTGCATGCTGTTTTGTTGAAGTTAGCGCGATTGTATCTTTTAATTGAAAATGATATTATTATAAGCTTTGGAAGTTTTATAAATAAGTACGCTAAGAAAGTAGTGCGAAATTTTCACCGTGCTGTCGTGAGCCCTTTTTTGAAATACAAGCCGTAAAAACAGGCAAGAAAAGTTCTCTGGGTTGATTTTGAGATATTTTATGAAAAATATGTGCACTACCCCAAAAACGAGTAATAGCTAAACGTACGCACAATCACGCATCTATTTAGCTAAACAAACTTGAAGTGCGTTGCTATAATATACTCTATGTAATTCATCGCCAAAGTCGGAAGAAGCAGCAAAACAGGTAAACGTGGCACTTCACCTCTTCGTCATTATTGATTTACTGTGCTTCGAAAAAAATTCCGGCAAGAGCAACTGTGGGTCGATTCTCTTCACTCATAAAGCAACAATACATAAAATTTCAAAGGAAATTTAAGAGGTCGACTGGCCGTGCTTTGTTCGACCTTACGTGGAATCACCCAACAAGAAGCCTCTCACTTTTCTTTATTCTGCAAATAATGTACCCTTGTCTGAAGTATAACAAAATATTAATACTATTTTGGTATTTTTAAAGCTGTAACTTGAGTTTGACTATACTAATGTTCCAACCAGCAACGCCCACCGTAAACCCCATTCGAAGATCACTTAAGGTCAATTGTGCTATTTGAGCAGACGCTTTATAATCGTGGCTGAAATCTACAAAAATTAACGAATGTAGTGTGGTTGCACTGGGCACATTTTAATGCAGCACTTTATTTGAAAGAGAGGCCATTTTTCTTTTTTGCTTATGGCTAGGGGTGGCATTCACGAAATCTCAGTCATTTGGCATTCAAATGGCCGACAACACTTTTTTTTTGCCTATCATGCGAGGAGACGCTGCAACACACACTGTGTGACTGTCAGAGACATAATGTCGAGTGTGTCCACAGACAGCCTGTGATGTCCGTTGTAGCGCAACTGGACAATAGACCATTGTCTGTTGAAACCATACTTGAGCGTCGTCGGCCGAAGACATCGAAGAGACTACTTGAATGGTGTTGCGATAGCAATGATAGAAACGCTCTTGGTTTGTTTGTTTTTATTTTTTGGCGTTGTCGTCATCGTGATGTTCCATATATATACATCTATATTTATTTGAAAGCCACAAAGTAAAATAAATTTAGTAAAGCGGTTGTCGTAGTGCGCGACCGGGGATTCAAACCTGTGAGCCCTCGTACCGCGGCGCGCGGTGTTAGATGACTCAGGCACAGACAATACGTCCTTCTCCATGCTAACGGCGAGAGATATTTGTACACACCATTTATTGTGGGCGGTAGGCAGAGCTGGATGGCGCTTCAGCGTGTTCTCTAAATCACAGGCGAGATGATGCCAAGGGCGCGTTCTACCAATCTATTACAACGGTACTTTGCCCGGCAGGGCGTGGGTGTCTGTGCGCGCAGGCCTGTATCGAGGGTAGTTTGTGCACGTCTTGAGCTTTTACCGCAAAGTTTGCGTTGAAGTCACAGAGCGCGCGGCGGTCGCTTCATTCGCTGCGTCAGGCGCGTTTACCAAATGAGCGGACTGCCCAAACATAAAGAAGGGACAATGGGGACATTTGTTAGTTCGTGGTCGTTCTGTGTATACCTGCGCGTTGCTTTCGCGAGTCCTTCTTTTTGTTTGAACAGCGCGTTTTAATAAATTTGGTTGCGCGCCCGCAGCAGCCGTGTGGACGTGTTCTGCCATTGCAGACGACTAGCAGGCTGCGTCCGAATGGCTGTTGTGGATGCGTGAATAAATCTGCCTAATAGTCGAGCTTTAACAGTTCGTTAGCACTTGTCCTGTGTGCGTTCTTTTCGTGCGTCCTTCGTGGTTGAGTGGCGCGCTGCAACTCTCGAGCTGCTTGCTATTCATCGCGTGGCACTCCAATTTGCTACAATCGCATTCATTGCTTCGCCCTTGTTGCGAAACTGCGACCTTTCAAAAAGAAATGAACCTGGACAAGTCCCGCTGTCATTGATGTCCCGTACCATGCAAGCGTGTCAGATTGAGACTGGCTCTGTGTGCTGTATTATGTGTTGTCTTTCTCTCGCTTTCCTGCCCATGTTTCACTATCCCGTATCTTGTTCCCAAGTGTAGGATAGTGAACCGTTTGTCTTTAGCTGGTTTGTTTTCCTGTTTTTTTCTTCTGTACTGTATATTTATCTGATTTCTACGTTGGTGAAAAACATTCATTTGCAAGCAAATTTCATGACCTCTTTCGCGAACCTGAATAGTTCTTTATGCGAATCGTTGGCTGTTTATGTCACTCACTGGCTAGTTTATCTTACACTACTCATTAACCCGTGCTATTGACTGACAGCCAGTGTTTGTATTGACTGTTGCACAGCCAGGGAACTTTCACTACTTGTTTAAATTCCGCAAGGCCTTCGTAATTGATAGCATTTTTAATGTCAAATGTTATTTCACCTCTGGTATTTTCTTTTCGTTTAGTTGTATTTCCCTGTAAATGGTGTTTTTTTTAGGGGAACACTACAAAGGCTTCCGAATCCTCTCTTTACTACTACCATTGAATATTTGGCGTTGAAACAAAAAAAAAAGAGTAACAGTGTACAAGTGACAATATATGCATGGTTTCGTCACCGTCTATTTTCTTTTACAGCAGCAGCAGTTTCGGAGATAAGGAAACATTAATGCGTGACACTTGTCCAGCGTATCCTCTTAAATTTGAGAACTCTTTGAACGCTTAATTACTTCCTGCTTATTCAGGCAACGCGTTATAATGTCGTTTCGCGCGAAGACTTGCTTTCGTTCGCGCGGCACAGTTACTCTAAGCCTTCGAATGGCGTCTGTTGTTATTTCACAGTACTTTTTAACGAAGGCGCTGAAGCTTTTCGCGAGCCGCGGAGCGCAGCTGCGCTGAACCAATGGTACAGAAGTAGCTGTTTCCGCTGGATTAGCGCGAGTTGTCGAGAGCGTGAAGTAATGGGTGTTTTTTCAAAGTCTTAGCCTATACGCGCGAATCATTTCACATTCAGCCGGCGAAGCGTGACGTGCGTGCTGAAATTTGCAAAAATAAATGCGCTAAAATTATGAATATCACGCCTCAGTACACGCGAAATGATTGAAAATAAATTTTTCTGTCGCATTGGGCGAAACCTCAAGCGTGTGAAAGATATTTCATTTCGCCTTAAATGAACAACATCATTATAAAACGATCGCGCGCCGTTTTAGCAGCTTCATATGTTGCACAGAAGAGAGTTTAGAGGAGCAAAGTTCCGGGGACTATGAATGCTTGAAGAAATCAATACTCTCGAGGACAGGGTGTCGCATCAGCCAACGATTGAAGCCGATTTCGGGGTAGATAAGACTGCAAACCTGCTGCTTTTAAGCATGACTTGCCACATACTGCATGCACTCTCAGCGCAGCACAACTACTGCGTGTAAATGACGCTGATGACAGGAATAATCATTCTCAACTGTGATATCCACTCAGAAAATAAGGACAGTTGATGCAAGAAAAAAAAAGATGTAAGAAAGGAAGGTTTCACGCGCAAGAGTTCTGTGCAGTTTAACAGTGAAACGAGCTGTAAGTAAATTATCAAAGACGAGTATTGATTTATACGTGGTGTTTAACGACCCAAAACCATTATATGAATAATAGAGACGCCGTAGTACAGGGCTGCGGAAATTTCGACCACCTGGGGGTCTTTAACGTGCACCCAAATCTGATGAAAGACGAGTATTGTTTTAAAAAATAAATAGGTTATTATATTAAATTAGGTAAAATAGCCATTGAACAGAGAACAAAAGCTTATGAGAAACTGAGAATAATTCTATTAATGCGTCACTCTTTCTCTACAATGGATAGTATATATGCAGATGTTCATGGCTCATTTTCCACCGGCGGCAAATTATCTTTGCGTCCCCTTTCATTTCTATTTATCAAGCTGTTTCTACACCTCAACAGAACACTTCTTTTCATAACCTCAAAGAAGAAAATTGGGCGGGGCGATTGCCGGCATCTCTTGCAAAGCTATAGGTCCGCCGCACAGCTGCAACATCCGCCATCTCCTACGCCTCCTCAAATGAACACTGTAAATAGCTTTATCCCATTTTCTGCTTTATTGTCTGTTGGCTAGAAGTGGTTGTACGCATCTTTGCGATGATTTTATCCGGGGAAGTCTTAGCGTCTTGAAAATTTTAAGGTATATGATGAAGGCCGATGTCTGGGCTAATGACCGCCGCAGTCGCGCGTACTCCTGCAGAATTTTCAGGAGGGGCATGTAGTGTGTCCTCTGCATACGTAGATAAGCAGACACACTGAAGCTAAGTTTCAGCGAAACCACGCTATAATGAAAACAATTTAGCAGGGATAACTTCACGTAACATAAAGTTACGTAACATCTTATAAAAAGACAGAAAACATCATGGCATAAGCTTGAACGCAATCATTTATCTTTAAAAATACTCTAAAATTTGGTATCGCAATATGTTTGTTTTTACAAATAATAGCGTAGCGCGTAAAAACTGAGACACAGGACAAGAAAAGGGGCAAAGAGGAGTGCTAACTTCTGATATGGCTGTAATTTTTTTTCTTCGCCTGTGCCCTCTAAACTATACAGCCTAAATACTTCGAAGTACAGTAAGTTACCAGCACATCCGGATCTCTTGCAGAGGCATCACAATTATAAGTGCTCTAATATGGGTGGCGCAAAACTACAGCAAAAAAGTCCATTTGCGAATACATACGCCCAAACATTGACTTTGCCTCATACACTTTGGGCCGACATTCCCAAATGAGTGCGAAGTTATATAAAAGTGCAAAACCATTTTTTTTTTCGCCACATGCAAGAAGCTTCGCCAACAGCGCGACTGCCTTTTCGACCATACGAAGGAGCGCCGCGGTGCGGAGTAACTAGTGGGCCACGCCCACCTCTGCGAAGACCTTTCTCTGTGCGATTGGGATGGCCGAAGAAAAGCACGCTGCGCGCCCGCCATCTCGGAGGCCATGCGTAGGTAAAAGCGCATGAGCGGGGGCGCCAAACGCGGCTGAAGCAGAGATCAAACTAGCCGGCCCATCTTCGTCGCTCGGAAGTCACATGCGATCGGGAGGCATGCCGCCGAAGCACAGTTGAAACGCCCCGTCTGTATTGAACGAGTACCAAAAGATGCGCGAAGAGGGGCTCACTCGAGCAGCATCAAAATTAGAATTCAAAGACGTAGTCGCGATCGCAGATGCGCACGATATCTCGGCAGCCAACAGTAGGCGGCTCGTATACACGCTCTCAACGCGAAGAGACTGTGCGGAAAGAGCTTATCTCTCTGGAACGGCAGTATTCCCTTACACCAGCGTTTTGTAGAGTTACACCAGATCGGATCCAAAGGACTTAGCTGCCAGCCTCACTTCGTATAACAATACAATTGGTTGCTATCACACTCATTACTTCGCGTTTGCGTAGAGCTGTGACTTTTTCTTTACACTATAGTAAACTATAGTGCATTCAGAATGCTTGTTTTGCTTTATATGAGCAGCTGTGTGCTTGTTTACTTTTGTAGAGGGCTTCGTGTACTCAGATTTGGGTGCACGTTAAAAAACCCAAGGTGGTCGAAATTTCCAGAGCCCCCCACTACGGCGTCTCTCACAATCATATAGTGGTTTTGGGACGTTGAACCCCACATATAAATCAATACGCCTTTTCGGTCGGGGTCAACATAGCAATAGCAACCACACGTGTTGCTTCCCAAAAAACTTCCGGTTACTTCAATTATCACTGTCTAACGCTGAAGAAGAAAACTTGTTTTTCTATTTGTGCCAGAGTAAAGAAAAACTCTTTTCCCGCTTTCTGGTAAAGGAAAGGCGTTTAAAGTTAACGACTCGTTCCTATAATGTTGCGTGTAGCTTAGAAGAAAATGTAATTGAATTATTTGGCCAGACAAAGGGGAGAAAAGTATCAAAAATGAGCGAGCTACACGCTAAAGCACTCGGTCCCCGCCAATGCTCTTAAGTTAGGCTGGTGCACAAAACCGGAAGCCGTCGAGAACCTCTGTTTGTAAACAGCGAAAGGGTCTATATGTAGAGGGGTGATGGAAACGAGTGCAAACAGAGTGGCTCACTGTTCTCATCGCACTCTGACCTTGGTGGCAGTAAAATTATGCTTGAGTGGTCTTTTATGTACTGTATTGTGAGTGACTCTAGCAGCTTTTTATTGTAGTTAAGAACTCAACTGCTACCCTGTACAAACCTGCCGTGGTGTTCTAGTGGTTACAGTACTCCACTGTTAACGCGAAAGTCGTGGGATGGAATCCTGGCCGCATTTCGATGAAGGCGATATTCTCGCGGCTGGTGTTACTAGCATTAGGTCGACGTCAAATAAGCATAGGTGATCGACATATTCAAAGCTCTCCACAAAGGTGTTTCTGATAACCATGTGTCATTATTTTGCGACGGAAAACCTTAACGAATGTTATTGTTACGTTTACTCGTGTACATAACTTCGCGTTATATGTACCGCGGTTTAGTGTGTTAAAGCTCCGGTTTCATACTATCTCAATCTTATTTATTTATTTTTTTGCAGTTTTTATGTCCTGTAAAGTGTGTGTTGTATGAAGAAAGGTAGATAAAAAATAGTACTGTGAGTCACTGTTGCGCCCTCTATCGTATGCTCATTGGACCATCTTTTCTTACTTGCATCATCATAGTGATTGATGTCTCACCTTTCGACATCAGTATAAAATCTGCAGGATCCTAAACAACATGATGAACAGTGAAGACCTTTAATCACCGTGAAATACTGCGAAATATAATAACTCATTCAATTTTCATTCGCCTAGATTTTTGATGAAGAAAAAAGAAAGAAACATGTTTGCGTTTCCCTAATCAATTTATTTATTTACTTATTTATTTATTTTTTCCTATCAGCTAATTCTGGCTAATAAAAATTGATCGACTTTTTATATGAGCTTTCGCAGTGTTTCGCGATGCTTGAGGTACTTGACTAACCATCAGATTGTTTTAGATTCTGCTGGTTGTAGTGATATCGATCGAAGTAAGCCACGGGTGGGCTAGCCCGGCCGTGACTAAGCAAAGGTGGTGCGATAAAATTACGACAGAGGGTGCAACAGTGACACACTGTTTCACTTTTTTATTTTTCTTCCTTATATCTGTGGTTACAATATATTCTTGACAAAACAGAATACTTGCAAAAAAAATAAATGATATTGTTAAAGTTACTTAACTTAATAAAATTGGCGAGGTTATTTTGGCCGATTTCCTGGCACGTGAGATGAAATGAACCGTTTTGATTTCTGGTAATTATACTCGAGAAGAACCTGCCCGGCCTGCACCGATAATACGTATACATGAAAGCATAGGCTTGTGCGTTGCTCCTTTGAAGTTTTATAAAGGCGCATCTCTCATTGAAGAGTATCATTAAAGAAATGTTTACAAGATCTTGAAATCTGCAAAAAATGTTTGAGCTACTCTACTTTCAACCAAGGCCGAGGGCGAAAGATCGCAAATCGACAGGGCAACTACACAACGAACATGCAGTCGCTTTTGTGTCGTCGTGTGCATGCATTGTGGGTCACTTGAGTCATATTTCTGTGCACCTTAATCCGTACAGAGAACTGGGCTTCGGCGCGTGGAAGCCGCGGTACGAAAGTGCGTCGGGTTGCAGGTGTCACCTGACAGCGCTTTGTACTTGTGCGCGTCGCGTGGCTGCTGCTGCGAATGTACTTGGCGGTCAAACCAGGTCGCCGTTATTCGCCCCTAGATCTCTAGGTGGTGTCCTCTCGAGTGTGACGTCGGCGGGAGGACTCGGGTCACACTCTGCGCACGTGCTCTCGACGGTGAAGGCTGCGTGATGCTGCCGGCCAGTCTGAAGCATTAGTAACATCATAAAACAATTAGCGTTGAATTTCGAGCAAGGTGTTCTTGCGAAATAGAGTGGAGTCACCGTCATTATCGCTCTCAGTGCCGATTGTTCCTGTGTCGTTTACCATCCATAAATTTGTGCATGTGCATATACTTTGAGGAAATATGACATCACTGTTCTATTGCCGTGGGGCACTCATAAAAACATCACGGCCCGTTTTCCATCGCTGACTGCAGTGTTTTGTCTATGGCTTCCGTGTCTGCGTTGTAGCTTGATGTTTTTATACAGCGTGCAGTGTGTGCTCCGTTGCAAGCCTGCAGGCTCCGTTGGTTCTGTTCGCGTTGTTCGCAGTTACAAGAAATATAATAAAGGTGTGGGTAGCCATTCTACCAAATTTAGCGACAGTTACAGGACACAACATTTGATTAGAGCCAAGTTTTCAGCAGCTCCTATGTAAGCTCGCCGGAAGTACTCAAAATTTAGAGAAGACACTTGCAAGGGTAAGAGCACGAAGAGAGATTGCCCCGCCACGGTGGTCTAGTGGCTAAGGTACTCGGCTGCTGACCCGCAGGTCGTGGGATCAAATCCCGGATGTGCCGTCTGCATTTCCGATGGAGGCGGAAATGTTGTAGGCCTGTGTACTCAGATTTGGGTGCACGGTAAAGAACCCCAGGTGGTCGATATTTCCGGAGCCCTTCACTACGGCGTCTCTCATAATCATATGGTGGTTTTGGGACGTTAAACCCCACAAATCAATCGAGCGCGAAAGAACGGGGGTGCATGATTGCTCTAGGAAACATTTATGCGTTTTCTTTTTTTTTTTTTGCTTTCTTTAAAGGCACCGACAACGGCCCAAACCTGAAGTGTGATTACTCCACTCATGAAAAGGTGTCACGTTGACTGAAACTAACCCTGTTCTTTTTTTTCATGAGAGGTGAATTTTATATTTTTATTTCTTCATTGCATGTCGCGAACAATGACGTGTGGTGCATCTGGCTGCGAAAAAAACGGACGATGCGGTGTGCATGGCCACGTCACCGTTGAATGGTGTACGCGGTCAACGAATCCTTTTATAGTACTAAAATATTGTTGGTTTCTTTATATAAATATAGTACTTTATATAATTGTACATACAGGCCTTCGTTAGTAGTATGCATTAAAGTGGCGCTGCCTTCACGTGACGCCATACCCTCATGCTCGTCAGCACTTCGTCGTTCTCCAGCAACAGTGCACGCAGTTTCTAGATCGCTATGATTTTGGAGCGACATGGTTTGCTGCCTACAATTTGTCTCGGAATTGACTTGCACTGCTGCTCGGAATGGCCGTGTATAGGCGTGGCGACGTTTTTGGTGATTTGGCTTGGCTTGTGTATCGAGGGAGTAACGATGCCGGGACATGCCGCCCATGACACAGGCGCAGGCGCATAAAATCCGATACAAATACAGGGAAGAAGATTAATGCATTTTAATCTCATTGTAAGTGCTTGTTATTTTCAAAAATAGTTTGAAAGCTTAAAATAAAGGTGGTTAAGCTTAACTACAAGAATCTCTGCGAAAACACAACGACGAAAGCTTTCAAAAATAGCGAGAAGGGCTGGCGGCATCGCTATCGAATATCAGCGTTGCTGGAGGTAAGGTACATCCGTGTTTAGAGCATTTCATGTCAAAAGATACTGCTTGTAAGAAACTGCGTGCTTTTGGGTATAACTACGCAGCTATAAACAAACGAAGGGTGAGCTTTCGGTCGTGCGGTAAAAAAAAAAATGGCTCGACAAAAATTAGTCATATCATGTGCCACCCATGGCACATAATATATTGTATAGTTCTGAAGTATGTTTTTTGTTGCAAGATCCTCGCTTCTGTATCATGTCGAGCATTCGCGACGCATTTAAATGTATGCATTAAAGTTGCAGTTTAGATCATTTAACTGAGTAATCATTCAAATTTTGTTTAAAGCTCAAAAATTAAAATATTTTTTTTCTCAACGGTTTCATAGTTCAAGCATTAGCGGGTTAACTCGCTTGGCAAAACGTTCGCACTTATATTTCAATGCCACCTTGCCTGATTAGTCGCGCTACTAACTTGGGAGTATGACGCCGACCGAGGTGGCAGAGAGTGTATAGAAAAAATAAAAGTCACAGCTTTGCCACAAAGGCGAAGCACTGAACGCGATAGAAACAAAATGGAAGGTCACGCGCAGAATGGCAAGCAGATCGAAACGTGCCCCGTGTTTCTCACGCACAAATCACGCACGAAACGTACTCACAGGTACAGATGAACGCGAATAAGCGTTTGAGTTGTTACTTCGTTTTGTCTGAAAAGTGCGCGCTTTTCGGAAACAGAGACTGCAATAATTTCAGTGACCTTTGTGTTCCCGTTAACTACAACAGAATTGTTCCAGGTGAAGCGCAAGCCAGCCAAGACGTACGATCGACACCACCGCGAGATAAGGGTGCGCGAGAGATCGTCCACTGTCCTCCTTTTCGCCAGGCTAAAGTACGCGTGAGAGATTAAAGCCGCCGCGCGCTCGTTATGACATCTTCCTGATAGTGCTGAAAACACGATAGTTTCCCCCCAAGGTGCCCACCAACAGCTGTAAGTGGTAGGTATAAATAGCTTGCCGTTTAAACATTAAAGGAGGAACCCTTCGTGGCTCAGTGGCTAACGTCTCGCATTTGCGACGCCGAGGTCTAACGGTTGAATCCGCGCGTCGGAGTCATTTTTCTGCATTTTTTTTCTTTCATGCGTTTTGATATATATATATATATATAAATATAGATATATATATATATATATATATATATATATATATATATATATATATATATATATATATATATATATATATATATATATACGTATACATATATGGTGCGTGACATCGAGGCCGACGCCGGCGGCGAAGTCCAGCCGATAGTGTCCATATACTTGATATCGCAATAATAAGTGTTAACGTTTATGAACGTTCTGTATTGCTGGCACCCATGTATAGAACTAATACTAGAAGGAGATACAACTTGTAAACGAGGAGCTTCCGGGTGATCTATAATGGAGATGTAGCTGTTCTAGCCAGAGCCCAGCAGACGTAAAAAGCGAAATCCACTGGCTTGCGTCACCTTATATAGTGCCGTTCGCAGCGCCTGCATGAACGGCGCACAAAGCGAATAGGTTCCGGGCTGTTTGTCTTGGTTCTGTAGTAGGCGCCGTGGCATCATCTAACCACTTTACCGTGCACCGCCGGATCGAGTTAGTTGTACCAACGGTGTTCCCAAAAGCATATATACAAATACTAGCGGAATTTCTTCAACCAATGATGCCTCAAAGCAGCAAGAACAAGTGTACTGTTTCCAACAGTTTCTCCGTTCAAGCGTGATAAGACACAATGTAAATACAGTGTAAATAGTCAGCTTTGTGAGAACGACTGAAAATCATGAAATTAGCGCTGGGAAAGAGTATTTTTAATGAGCTTGTCGAAAAAGCGCAGCTGGCAGTAACTCTGAGAACCAACAATGTAGTCCGCCGGGTCTTTTTTTATAGAATTTTTTTTTGCAAAAAATAGGAGAATCGTGTGAAAGTGATCATCATTTCATAGCAACGTCCTAAACAATGACACTAAGCTCAATTTTGCTGTCATATCACTGGTCAGCCTATACAGCGTAACTCAATGTTTAGTTTTTTGGCTATAGAGGTTGCAAATTCTGGTTGTGTGTTGTGTGTTTGCAGTTATAATAACAAAAGTCCTTTCACAGCATATATATATATATATATATATATATATATATATATATATATATATATATATATATAATGAGATCTAACAGACAGTAATGTCAAGGAATGTACAGGGGAAGTTATTAGAACCAATGGAATGTAAATAAGAAAGAAAAGTGGGTGAAAAAATAACCAGCCGTGAGCAGGAATCGAACCCACGACCTTCGAATAACGCGTTCGATGCTCTAACCACTGATCTATCACAGCGGCCTTCCCTCCATCCACTTTTTTTGTTTATATGTGAGTTTAGAAGTAGGAGTGTCAGTCAGCGCCATCTATAAGCCATGCGACGAGTGTGAAACACTCTTTTATGCGCATATGTGGCGTCACGTAGCACGTGAACTTATTACGAGCGGGCAGCTGATTAATAGTTCCTCGTATACAACCTAATGACACCAAGTCTGCCAGTACGAGACCCTCGTTAATGAAAAAGGGAAAGAAGTGTATAACTAAGGGCTCGTTTTTTCCGTGTTTTGACACAATATTAATCAGATCTAACAGACAGTAAGGCCAAGGAATGTACAGGGGAAGTTATTAGAACCAATGGAATGTAAATAAGAAAGAAAAGTGGGTGAAAAAATAACCAGCCGTGAGCAGGAATCGAACCCACGACCTTCAAATAACGCGTTCGATGCTCTAACCACTGACCTATCACAGCGGCCTTCCCTCCATCCACTTTTTTTTGTTTATATGTGAGTTTAAAAGTAGGAGTGTCAGTCAGCGCCATCTATAAGCCATGTGACGAGTGTGAAACACTCTTTTATGCGCATATGTGGCGTCACGTAGCACGTGAACTTATTACGAGCGGGCAGCTGATTAATAGTCCCTCGTATACAACCTAATGACACCAAGTCTGCCAGTACGAGACCCTCGTTAATGAAAAAGGGAAAGAAGTGTATACCTATGGGCTCGTTTTTTCCGTGTTTTGACACAATAATTATGAGATCTAACAGACAGTAAGGCCAAGGAATGTACAGGGGAAGTTATTAGAACCAATGGAATGTAAATAAGAAAGAAAAGAGGGTGAAAAAATAACCAGCCGTGAGCAGGAATCGAACTCACGACCTTCGAATGACGCGTTCGATGCTCTAACCACTCAGCTATCACAGCGGCCTTACCTCCATCCACTTTTTTTTTGTTTATATGTGAATTTAGAAGAAGGAGTGTCAGTCAGCGCCATCTATAAGCCATGCGACGAGTGTGAAACACTCTTTTATGCGCATATGTGGCGTCACGTAACACGTGAACTATATATATATATATAAGTATATATATATATATATATATATATATATATATATATATATATATATATATATATATATATATATATATATATATATATATATATATATATGCATGCGCTTTCACATAACTGTTTATTCGGCCGACGTTTCGACGGGGACCCCGTCTTTTTCAAGGCATAATGTATCTTTTTACCTTTTTCAAGGCATTATGCCTTGAAAAAGACGGGGTGCCCGACAAAACGTCAGCAGAATAAACAGTTTTATGTAAAAGCGCATCTACTTTCATATTTATAACCTTGCGGCAACCGAAGTTATTCTTCTGCACATATATATATATATATATATATATATGTATACTTGCCTTTGGCTGAGAAGAGAAAAAACGCCCTCCAGGAACAGGAAGAGCCATGCACAGCCGTATTAACCCACCGCTAACCAACATCATGTATGATTTTGGTCTGGCGCAGATATAAAAAAACGCTTGCATTGTTTTTCAAAGACTGCTCTGTGTTCTCTGTATTTTTATTGGTCTGCTTGGCTCCGCGTTAGCGCATTATGGGATTCTAAGTTCGAGCAGCAGAACAAAGTTACTTGTGTAGTAGTTGCAGTGTCATCAGGGCTGTACTCTCATGTGTCGAAAAGGTGTTCTTCAGGTTTTTTTTTCTGATCTTATCTTTCTTGTATGTTTTTCAACCTTCAGGAAACTGAATGACAGCTACATCAGAGAGAACGGCATCCGAATGCTGCCGGAGTATGCAGATCCATATCACAACAGGTAAGCTCATCATATATCGTGGTGATTTCTTTGTTTCTTTAATACAAGTGACAAACGGCCTTATTGTTGTGTAAGCGCGCCCGTACAGCAGCAGCATGCCCTTAATAAAGGACACGCTAATACACTTCTCCTTGGAACGAAACGCGCGTAGTGAACGAAGTAGTGTGCCGGAATTCATTCAGTTAGTTTTTTCTTTTTTCTGCTTGGTTGCATAATAATGAAAAAGCGCGCGCCTCTTGTTCAAGCGTGCGTAAACACGATTAAGGTGTTAGAACTACGTGCATAAATGAGCAGTTTACGCATTGGAGGGAGTTGAGACATTAGGTTCGGGGTAACTGCAGTGTGAAACACGATTTCCTTATTTGAGGTGGCGTTGCTCTTTTCTCTGATTGGGAGAGGGAGGGGGGTTGAAGGGGAAAAAGGGTGCAGTAATTGGTAGATGTTCCAGCTATTCTGGTAAAAAGAAGGCTAAAAAGAATCAAACTATGTCAAGTGCCCTGTTTTGTTGTGTTCTGTGGTTTGTCTTCAAGTTTTCCTTGATTTGCATGTTGCTCAGGCGTGTTTATATATCCGTATCGAACGCAACCTCAAGGCATTGCAGTTATAACCAAGTTATTCACGGTGACTTTCAAGGCTACCATCAACAGTCATGTTTAAGAGGAGCTGGATTAGTGTTGGCTTCAAGCGGATCAAGCCTTTCAAAGATCTCTTGTGCTCTCCGAACCCGCTTTTATCCATGTGGTATACAGTCTGAAATTATCGACGTTACGCCTAGTTTGAACACGTTGCAGGTTATCGAAATTGCATCCACCCACACATTTCACCACCCGCACTCCAACCTGATATGACCGAGGAACTCTGGAAGGAGCCGAAGCAGCTTTTATACCTAAATATATATCAAGTGTCTTCGTGAGAACGAAACCCCAACTTGTACTTGAGTAGGGACCATTATATAAAGCCCTGTCTCACGTGGCAACTTCAGTGCCCTTTGAGCGAGTGCACTTCGCCGCGAGTGTCATTTGCACGCTGTCAGGCGAGGAAGTTTGCTGTCACTCGCTGCAAAGTAGGTACACTTGCGGGCAAGAGCGTTCGCCAACCTCACTTCGCTGCGACGGAATATATGGCCTCGGTTGCAGTGGTGTACGAACAAATGCACCATGGCATCAAGTGGTGCTCATAGTATTTTAAATCATTGTTTTCGTGATTAGAAATACTGCTCAATTACTAAAAGAGGTTGTACAACAATAACAACAACAACAACAACAACAACAACAAAAGACATTGCCCTCGGGCAGTTTGCGGTCGCGTCCGCTGGGGGGATGCCAGAGCACATGCATGCCTTGCACACGCCGTGTCTGTCGCGTTGTTTACTTCCTCGCACCGTTCAACATGTGTAGGTATGTCGTTCTCTAGTGATTTGTGATGGCGTGGCCACCTGGTGCGACTTCCGCGCAGACTCCGACGCTGAGACACGGGAGCAAAAATATAACAATTATGTGTGGCGCCACTAATCCGTGAATTGCAACAGCCATACTTGCCAAACTACACTTCGTTTACTCGTGTAGCAGCGCATCGCCAAAGTGACACTCCGTGAGTATAAGTGCCCACGCTCGAAGTGCACATAAGTTGCCACGTGTGGCAGGGGTATCGGAGTTCCAGCTAGTCCAACTACAAATAGAATTGTAATACCACTGGTATCTACTCATATAAATATAAGTGCACTGGCTGGAGGCCGTTGTACTTAGATCTTTAGGCGGATGTTAAGAAACACCAGATGGTCAAAATTTACGGAGCATAAGTGAATGGCATGTGAACACAACGACGTTCCTCATAATCACAACGTTGTTGGCGGGTAAGACCCCAACAGTTATAAATTATTATAGTAATTGTAAATATAGCAGTGAGGCTGCCCGTCGCCTTAACAACTGTACTACAGTAACAGGGCAACACTTTTTGTAAGCGTACAGCGCCCCAACCGTATGAAGTGACACTGACGCCTAAAAATGGTGCTTGACAGCTTAGCATAGTCGCTGCATAACGGCGTCCGTCATACTAGTGTTTCTGCCAAAATCAATTGGGCACCCTGAACCTGGTCAATGTCTTAACTTTTTTTTCTTTCAGAATGTGGCGTCCTTTTTAGTTTACATAAATTTTCTCGCATCGCTATGGTCTAAATATG